>NW_028260576.1:0-35000 GCF_056163025.1 Triticum urartu
GTGAAATCTTCTAGGATGTTAATTGGTAAAAGGATTGGAGTTGGTTTAATATATTTCTCGAAATAGCTCAATCCTTTTTTGCTAAGACCAGCATAAAAATATGCCGCTGACGTGAGTAAAGCTAAAGCAACAGTAGTATTTATATCATTCGTGGGCGCTGCTAATTCCCCATGGGGTAACTCTATAATTTTCCAAGGTAAAAGAGCACCCGACCAATTCGAAACAAAAATAAAAAGGAACATAGTTCCAATAAAGGGAACCCAGGGACCATATTCTTCTCCAATCTGAGTTTTGCTCAAGTCTCGAATAAACTCAAGGACATATTCAAAAAAATTCTGACCGTCGGTCGGGATGGTTTGTGGATTCCGAACAGCTATGACAACTGAACCTAGCAAGATAGTAATTACGACCCAAGAAGTGATGAGTACTTGGGCATGAATTTGGAAACCTCCTATTTGCCAATAGAAGTGTTGGCCTACTTCTACACCCGATATATCGTATAACCCCTTGAGTGTTTTAATGGAACAAGGTATAATATTCATATTGTCCTCTGATAAAAATTGAACTTCAAAAAAGGAATTCTTTTGATTCAACCATCTCTTTCTCAACTCAGCAACTTGAAGTATTAATCTTATATTTAGGATACCAAGAAAGCACATCAGATCATAATATATATCAATACCCTCTAATATATATCAATATTCCCCTTCTTTTTTCTATGCAAAAAAAATTCTATGCAAAAAAAAAGATATAGTAAAGTAAGTGATTCCATAAATTTACGCAGTTGCCCAAGAATTCACTATATATTCTTAATCAACGATTTCTTATATAGAGAGAACGGCCCTCACAAATTGAAAATACTAATTTGTTAAGAATCAATCGAATTGAAGTCATAGTGTCATCGTTGGCTGGAATCGATATATTCGCGAGATCCGGGTCACAATTTGTATCGACTAAAGAAATAGTAGGAATCCCCAAAATGGCACATTCCCGAAGAGCTATATACTCTTTTTGCTGATCAAGGACGATCACAATGTCTGGCAATCTCGTCATATATTTGATCCCGCCGAGATACCTTTGCAAAGTAGATAATTTTCTCTTCAAGATTGCCACATCTCTTTTTGGGAGATGGTGGAATTTTCCCATTTTTTCTTCTGCTCTTAAGTCTCTAAATTGAGAAAGTCTAGTTTTCGTAATCGACCAATTCGTTAACATACCACTGAACCACTTTTTATTAACATAATGACAACGAGCCCTTATTGCAGCTGATGCTACTAAATCTGTTGCTCTTTTTTTTGGTACCAACAATTAAGAAACTTTTTCCCTGACTTGCTGCATCAAAAACTAAATCACAAGCTTCTGATAAAAAACGAGCCGTTCTAGCGAGATTTATAATATGAGTACCTTTACGCTTTGCCGAAATGTAAGGGGCCATTTTAGGATTCCATTTCTTAATACCATGACCAAAATGAACTCCTGCTTCTATCATCTCTTTCAAATTAATGTTCCAATATCTTCTTGTCATTTTTTCCACACTTCCTTTTTTTTAATCCTACCATTCCATTACGGAATTTAGTTCTTTTTGAAGATTAAGAAAGATCCGAAATAGCTTGAAATAAATAATAATTGTTCCGAGAGAACCTTGTACTAAGATAAGAGTTGGCCATTGATACATGGTATAAACATAACCACCTTAATGAATTAACTGACTTGTTTTACTTATTAAAATAAAAATCTTAAAAATCTAAAATTTGACCTGTTAGTGTTCTAAGTTCAAAAGTCTAGTAAAGTAAAAAATATTTTTATGGGGGTTCTTATGTCTCATAAAAATTGTTTGTTACGTCAGAATCTGAAGAAACTAATTCTGTATGGAGAAACAAAAAATCTCTCATTTCCGACGCGAATAGATTTTTTTTTTTTATTTCGAAATAAAGGTTCTTGTCTTGTGGGGAACGATGCACAAATTTTTGGAATCCGGTACCAACAGGTATAATCCCCCCCAGAACTACGTTTTCTTTCAAGCCTTTCAACCAATCAATGCGACCTCGTAGGGCAGCTTTTGCTAAAACTCGAGCAGTTTCTTGAAAACTTGCTTCAGATATGAAACTTTGGGTATTCAGGGAAGCCCTTGTTATTCCCAATAAGATTGCCCGATAATAGATCGATTCATCCAAAGCTCGTCCTGCTCGTTCCGCTCGCAATAGTCCGATTAATTCCCCAGGCGAAAAAACATTAGACATTCCATCTTCGGAAACCCGCACTTTTGATGTTACTTGGCGTATAATAATCTCTATATGTCTATTATGGATCTGTACCCCTTGGGATCGATAAACCTTTTGGATTTTATTAACCAAAGAGATACGACTTTGGGCTATGGTTAGCTCAGCTCCAATCAAGAATCCCCAAGGGACCCCAAGAATTCTTGGTAATACGCTCATTCCAATCCTCAATTCTCCTTTCGAGATTCGGGGATAATGAATCAATTGAACGCGCTTCAAAGATTTGTTCCACTTTTGGAAGACCTTGCGTTATGTCACTAGATCTCGATTTTTCATATATAAACGTAACTAACCTATCTCCCTTGTAAAGGATTTCTCCATAATGACCATTAACAGTTGCTCCTGTAGTGGCCAAATAAGGTTTAGCTGCTCTTATAACAAAGGAATTCATATTTACAATGAAAATTTGACCGGATTTTTTTATGTGCGATTTAAATAGACATACATTTTCACAAATAAATTGTCCAAGGTGAATTATTGCCAATGTCTCTTCCCAAGAATCATGATGGACAAAGTGACAATTCAAAAGGAATGGATCCAACATTATGTTACTATCGAAATTAGAAATCCTTTTATTTTCATCTATTAAAGAGTATTTAAGTTCTTGAAGTACTTGGAAGGTTTGTTTTAAATTGTCAACGAACAAATATTTTTTTAACAGGATTTTATTATGCGTTAGTAAATAGTAAGATGAAGAAAAATGCGATATACTAGCTACAATAGCGCCTAAGGGCCCAAAAATTTCTCGAATAGGAATTCTAGGATTCCATTCTTTTATCGCATTGGGATGTTTTGAATTCTTGAATAAACCAATTCGAGAACAGTTGGATGCCGACAAAATCATCAAAGAGTGGTATTCTTTATTTCGATTCAACAAAGTGCCAATAGCTTCTGGATGTTGGCTAAGTGATTCAATCTTCGCCTTGGAATAAAAAGAATTGATATTGGCGCGATCTAACCTATTATGGGGAATCGGTCCTGCACTTGTCCTACCATACCTTTTTCGTGTATACGAAATAGTGGACTTGACTAACTCAATTCTTAGGAAATCGCGAATAAGATCATTTGCTCTTACCTCAACAAGGGAAGCACCAGCCTTTTCTTTTTCTTCTTGTTCCCAATTCACTACTAAGCAAGTTCTAACAAATTGACTATTTGTGTGATAAATTCTTTGAGTTAACTTGCTATTTTCATGAGAAATAAAATTGACAAGTCGAATTTGGAGATTATTTTCTTCTTGCAAGAGATCCTGCGGGAAAAGTGTTGCTAAATTTCTTCCTTCGTCCATTTCATATGCCACTGTAGGGCGAACGGAAACAAAATACTTTTCCTTGCTCTTGAGAATTTTTTTCCGTTGAACATAGACCCAATTTTTCCTTTTTTTTGATTCCTTAGAATCTTTTTTTTGTCTTTCTGGCGGTATCAAACAGCCACCTAATATCTTATCCGCCTCTTCAGGAAAATGAATATCTCCGGAAAATATTTTGAGTTCCGTATGGCTTTTTTTTCTCTTCACTCGGACCAGTCCGCCTAGTCGACTTCTTGTATTTTTTGTGAGTTGTGTATTCACTCCAATAATACTATTGTCAAGTATCTTTAGGGATGAAGATCTCGGCAAGATATGAAGTTCTTGAAGAATGAAAAAAAACCGATCTACTTCTTTTTGGTATTTTAGACTAAATTCTTTTGTTCCTCGATGCTCAATCAAACCCTCTTTTTTTAAGATGGAATCTTCCTCTGGGCTCTCGTATTCGTCCTCTGAATCTTCTTCTGAGTCTTCCTCTAAAGTACCATATTTTTCCTCTGCGCTTTCCCCGGGGCTGCCATATTCGTCTTCTGAGTCTTCCTCTAGAGTTCCATATTCGTCCTCTTGGGTCCTATATTTGCTCTCTGGGCTCCCATATTCCTCTTCTGAGTCTTTCTCTAAAGTCCTATATTCGTTCTCTGGGTTCCCATATTCGTTTTCTGGGCTCCCATATTCGTCTTCTAGGGTTTCATATTCGTATTCGTCTTCTAGGATTCCATATTTAGATTCTTCTAGGGTTTCATATTCATATTCGTCCTCTCGGGTCCTGTATTCGTCTTCTAGGGTCTCATATTCCTCTTCTGAGTCTTCCGCTCGAGTCCTATATTCTTCTTCTAGGGTCCTATATCTAAATTTAACAATTCCTGAACCCTTTTTATCTTTTCTGTATCGGGGATCGTCAAAATAAGCAAAAATAGTATTTCTACGTAAAACACCCATAAGGGGGATTTCAATCGAAATCCCAAAACAGGATATTAGTTCTTTCTCTTGTTCTTGATGATATTGTAATGGAATGACGAACCTATTTCTTCGCTTTTTCGCCAACAAATCTGAATTATCTTGAAAAATAGAAGGATAGATAAAATTCCAATGGCCATTGGACATGATTCGATCCGACGTTGAATAATCAAGAATTTCCCTATCTTTTTTACCATAAGTATTCATTTGATCTTGATCCTTGTGGAGTGAAAAAGACGCTATACTGGATCTGCACATACTTACTGACAATATCCATAAATGGCTTGTTTTTGGTAATCGGCGAAGATTACCATATTGATATTCGGGCGCATGGTAAACATCAGTACTCCAGTGCATTTCGCCGTCTGATTCAGAATAAATATGCTTTTGTACCCTTTCTTTAAAATGTAAAGTGGACGTTCCGGCACGAATCTCCGCAATTACTTGTTCGGATTTTACATATTGATCATTTTGCACTAGAATCAAGCTTTTTGAGGGAATATTCACACTATATAGAATATCTTGACTCTGAATAGTTACATGCAAGTCTATATAACATAGAAAAGCAGGCTGCCCATGACGGGTACGTGTGGGGTGAACCAAATTCTCATTGAATTTTATTTTTCCATTCGAAGGGGATCGTACAAGGTCGGCAGTACCCCCTGTGAATACTCCGCCAGTATGAAAAGTTCTTAATGTTAGTTGAGTCCCTGGCTCCCCAATTGATTGACCTGCAATAATACCTACGGCTTCTCCCAATTCGACCAGATCACTATGAGTAGGACTCCGGCCATAGCATAATTGACAGATCCAAGAAGTGCTTCGGCAAGTAAAGGGGGTTCTAATATATATTGGTTGTGCTCGAAATGGTTGTGCTCGAAAGGCAGTTATGAATCGATTGACTAATCCAATTCCAATATCTTGATTTCGCGCGGCAATGCATCGTGAACCGATATATATATCGTCTGCTAATACACGACCAATTAGTGTTTGGACAAAAAGTTTTTCCGTCATCCCATTTTGAGGACTTACAGAAATACCTCGGATAGTACCACAATCTCTTCTACGCACAATAATATGTTGAACTACTTCAACAAGTCTACGTGTAAGATATCCAGCATCTGCTGTTCGCACAGCAGTATCTACAACCCCTTTGCGGGCTCCATAGCAGGAAATTATATATTCTGTCAAAGAAAGTCCCTCGCGTAAATTGCTTTGAATAGGTAAATCAATCATTTGTCCTTGAGGGTCCGACATTAATCCTCTCATACCTACTAATTGGTGTACTTGAGATGCATTTCCTCTGGCTCCTGAAAAAGACATTAGATAGACTGGATTAGAAGGATCCGTTATCCGAAAATTTGAATTCATTTCTTGTTTCAAATATTCACTTGTCGCATACCATATCTCAACAGATTGGCGTAATTTTTCTACCGCGTGTACAGCCCCATAATAATAGTGTTTCTCCAAAAGAAAACTCTGTTGTTCCGCGTCTTGGACTAACCATCCCTTAGAGGGTATTGTTAAAAGATCCTCGATTCCTAACGAAATCGATGTAGTAGTGGCTTGATGGAAGCCCAGAGTCTTTAGTTGATCCAGTATATGGGATGTATATCCCATTCCAAAATGATCTATTAATCTGCTAATAAGTCGTTTCATACCAGTTCCGTCTATCTCTTTATTATGAAAGACCAGATTGGCCCGTTCCGCCATACATAAGTACCCCCTTTTCGGCTGAGTAGGATTCGACAATTGCTGAGTAGGATTCGACAATGGGCCTGAGTCAGTGATTCGAAAATTTAATTAACTTAATTGCCTCAATCTCAATCTGGATTCGCGTGGCAAATAATGATGATACTAGGGAAATCGGAATGCCCCCCGAAAGGGGAGGGGCATCGCCGAATCTAACTTTCTTGTTTAGGTAGTGTATGAATAGGCCTGACTAAATCCTTGTATGGCTTCCTCTATTTCTCTATAAAAAGAAATATGACCAAGAGTGGTTCGAATGTATATCGAACGAATTTCTTTTTTTCTATTTCCCATTATTAGATAGTGGGCATAAATCTCATGATAAGTCCCCAAAGATTCATATTGAACTTCAATCGGAACTTCTCTTGACCCAATGACGCGTTGATCCAGGTTCCATCGTAGCCACAAGGGACTATCTAAACTGATTAGTTTTTGTCTATAAGCTCCCAGTGCATCATAAGAACTAGAAAAATGGGGTTCTTTATCTTTCCTATATTTAAAATTATTATTATTATTGTAATTTACTTTTAGATTTGGGTAGTTTCTGCAACTATTATATCTATTTGCACAAATACCTCGACGCTTTCCAATCGTTAATACATAAAGCCCGATAAGCATGTCTTGGGTTGGTACGCAAATAGGATCCCCAATAGCGGGAGATAAGAGATTCATATGAGAAAACATAAGTAAACGGGCTTCTGCCTGAGCTTCCAAGGATAAAGGTAGATGAACAGCCATTTGATCTCCATCAAAGTCCGCATTGAAACCCTTACACACTAATGGGTGTAAAGAAATAGTACGCCCCTCTACTAAAGTGGGTTGAAAGGCCTGTATGCCTAATCTATGCAGGGTAGGTGCTCTATTTAACAGTACAGGATGTCCCCGCATAACTTCTTGAAGTATTTCCCATACAATGGGTTCTTTTTCCCAAATTTTCCTTTTAGCAATCCTTACATTAGAAGTGGCGCGTTTCGTGATTAAATCGCGAATTACAAATAGCTGAAAAAGCTTTATTGCTATCTCTAGAGGTAATCCACATTGATGTAATGAAAGCGAAGGACCCACAACAATGACAGAACGCCCCGAGTAATCGACCCGTTTCCCAAGCAGAGTCTCGCGAAACCTTCCCTCTTTACCTTCAATTACATCTGAAAGTGATTTGTATACTTTATTGTGACCATCCCTCGTCGGTTGCCCGCGGGACCCACTATCAAGAAGTGTATCCACGGCTTCTTGTACCAATTTTTCCTGGCACATTACTAAATCTGCTGGCGCTAATTCACTTCTTTTTAATAGATAGGCAAGATTGTTGTTCCGACGGATAACTCTCTTATAAAGTTCATTAATGTCTGAAGTCACTACTTTATCTCCAGACCTATAAACAATAGGTCTCAATTCGGGAGGAAGAACCGGTAATAAGCACAAAACCATCCATTCTGGTTCTACATTTGTTTGAATAAAATGTTTCGCCAATTGCATGCGTCTAATCAAAAAAACTTTTCTTATTCGTCTTTTTCTATCTTCCCACTCATCTCCACTATACCCCTCGTCTTCTAATTCCTTCCATTCGACCAAAGAATTCTCTATAATAATTCGCAAATCCAAATCTGCTAATTGTTCTCTAATAGCACCTGCTCCTGTCGCAATTTCCCGATTTCGAAATGTTGCAAAGCCTGGGGTAGAAAAAAAGGGAGAAATGCTGTGGTTACAGGATGCAATTTCCTCTTCGAATAAACCTCGTAATCGTAAAAAAGTGGGTTTTTTAGTGCTGGGCCTAGCAAAAGAGAAATCGCCGTATACTAGGCCCTCCAACTTCTTAAGAGGTTTATCTAAAAGATTCGCGATATAACTAGGAAGACCTTTCAAATACCACACATGAGTCACGGGACATGCGAGTTTGATGTATCCCATTTGATATCTTCGTATCCGAGAATCCACAAATTCGACCCCGCATTTTTGGCAAAATCTTTCGTCTTCGTTTTCAGCTCCGCTCGCTCGAGAATTGCCACAAGCGCAAATCCCGCTTTTTATGGGTCCAAAGATTCTTTCGCAAAACAATCCATCTTTTTCTGGTTTATCGGTTTTATAATGAAAAGTAGAGGGCCTTGTGACTTCGCCAACGACTTCTCCATTAGGTAGGTTTTTGTTAGCCCAAGCCTTTATTTGTTGAGGGGAAACGAGTCCAATTTGAAGTTGTTGATGTTTATATTGGTCAATCATAAAATAGAAATAAGAAAAGAATTTATATTTATTCCGATCAAACTTCCTCCCTATTAACCTGGAAGTTCTTTTCAGATACAAGGAAATGATTCAGTTCTAGAGCCAAAGATCGTAGTTCTCGAACGAGCACTCGAAAAGATTCTGGAGGATCCTCATGATTAGGTATTCTTTTTCCCCAGATCGTAGCATTAAGTATTTCTTGGCGAGCTATAAGATGGTCAGATTTATAAGTAAGTATCTCTTGTAAAATATGAGCAACACCAAATCCTTCTAAAGCCCAAACTTCCATTTCTCCTACTCGTTGTCCCCCTTGCTTGGCTCTTCCTCTAACCGGTTGTTGTGTAACAAGTGAGTAGGGCCCAGTAGAACGCCCATGAATTTTCTCATCAACTTGATGAATTAATTTTAAGATATAGGACTTCCCTATTAGAACAGGTTGCTCAAAGGGGTCGCCTGTTCTTCCATCAAATATTCTGCTTTTTCCCGGGTACTCGGGTTCAAATACCCATGGATTTTTTGTTTCTTTACTGGCTTCATATAATTCTGAAAACACAAGTTTTCTTGAAGCCTCTTGCTCATATCTCTCATCAAAGGGTGCTATTCTATAATGTTTCTTTAGCAGATCCCCCGCTAATCCGAGCGAGCTTTCAAATATTTGTCCCACATTCATTCGGGAGGGTACTCCTAAGGGATTGAAGACCATATCAACGGGTGTTCCATCTTGCAAATAGGGCATATCTTGCCTAGGCAAAATTTTGGAAATGATCCCTTTATTCCCATGTCTTCCGGCTACTTTATCCCCAACTTTGATTTCACGTTTCTGTAAAATATATACACGAACCATTATGTCGAGCGGGTCCCTTTGGATCCATTTCACATCGATAACGCGCCCTCTTCCACCTATAGGTAATTTCAGAGAAGTTTCTTTTGAAGTGGAAACCTCAAGGCCAAATATGGCCCGTAATAATCCAGCTTCCGCGATATAAGATGATTCGCTCGCTATCTGAGGCGTTAATTTACCTACTAAAATATCACCAGTTTCTACCCAGGATCCCAACCTAACAACTCCATTTCTGTCCAAATTGCGGAGTAAATGTTCTTCTAGATGTGGTATTTCTTTAGTGATTTTTTCAGCGGAGCCCTGGCTTGTCGTATCCGTCTGAATTTCATATTTCCGGATGTGAAAAGAGGTATAAATATCTTCATATACCAAACGTTCGCTAATTAGTACTGCGTCTTCAAAATTGTAACCTTCCCATGGCATATAAGCTACTAATACGTTTTTTCCTAAAGCAAGTTCGCCCCCAATTGTAGCAGCTCCTTCTGCTAAAATTTGTCCTTTTTTAATGGATTTACCCCGTGGAACCCGGGGTTTTTGGTGCATACAAGTATTTTTGTTAGAGCGACGGTGGTTAACTAAAGGAATACTTATAGTCTTCCCACTACTTGATAAAAGTATCTTATGACTATCAGTAGAAATGATCTTTCCCTCGCGTTCGGCTATAATGGAAACCCTCGAATCTAGAGCTGTTTGGCGTTCCAATCCAGTTCCAACAATGCATTTCTCGGACCGAGAAAGCGGAACTGCTTGGCGCTGCATATTAGAACTCATTAAAGCCCGATTCGCATCATTGTGCTCAATAAAAGGAATGAGAGAACCCCCAATAGAAAAATATTGGAAAGGAAAAATACTTCTAACATGAATCTGTTCCCATGCAATAGTCAAGAATTCTTGACGGTATCTAGCCGGAACAACCTGTTCTTCCTGAATACCTTGATTCAAGGACAAAGAATTTCCTGCTGCTATCATATAATATTCATCTCTATTTGGTGATAGATAAACCACCTGTCTCTCTTTTTTTTCTTTTGCTTTCTCAGCAGATATTTCATAAAACGGACTCTCTATGGATCCCCACAAGTGATCAATTCTCGCATGAATTGTTAAGGATCCAGTAAGTCCAACATTGATTCCTTCAGACGTGTCAATTGGACAAATACGCCCATAGTGACTCGGATGAATATCTCGGCTCCGAAAACTTGCGGTTCTCCCCGTCAACCCTCCAGGACCTAAACAACTCACTTTTCGCCCATGAACAGTTTGTGTCAATGGATTCGTTTGATCAAAAACTTGAGATAACGGGTATGTGCCAAAAAAGGTCTCATAAGTAGTTATTAATAAAATTGAAGTTGAAGTTGGAGTTACCAAAGTTTGGGGAGTCGGTTTCGATTGACGTATGAATACTCTACGAATAGTTTTTTGAACTGCATGTTGTAAACGACCAAGAGCCAATCCGAATTGATCTTGTAACAGATCCGCAACCGAACGAATACGTTTATTTTTCAAGTGATTCATATCGTCATCGTCAAGTATACCCGTTCCAAATTTCATTCCAATCAAATGATCCGTAGCGGCCAATACATCTCGTGGTAACAAGAATGTATTGTTCTGAGGAATATCAAGATTAAGTCTCCGATTCATATTTCGTCGACCAATCCTTCCTAATTCACATTTTTGTTGAAAAAATTTCTTTTGTAATTCCTCGCATAAGGACTCCGAAAATACCAGGTCCCCACCTACACAAGCAAATTGTTGATAAAACTCCAAAATAGCTTTTTCTTTTGACTCAATCCTCTTCTTCTCTTTAGCATTCGGGAAAGACAAGAAAATTTCAGGGTAGGAAACATTATCCAGAATTTCTCTTAGATTCGAACCCATAGCTGATGATAGAACTAGAATAGATATCTTTTGTTTTCTACTCACGCGAGCCCATATCCTTTCTTTTTTATCAATTGCTAATTCCGATCTCCCCCCCCAATCTGATATTATAGTGCCAGTGTAGATAGAAATTCCCTTATGATCTAATTCCGAGCGGTAGTAAATACCAGGACTTAGCAATATTTGATTGATCACAATTCGGTATATTCCATTTATAATAAAGGTTCCTAAGGAATTCATTATAGGAATGTTTCCGATAGAAATGGTTTGCTTTTGCACATCGAAACCAAAAATTAATCTCGCAGATACATATAATTCGGAAGAATAGGTGAGTGATTCATACACAGCATCTCTTTCTTTTATCGAGGGTTCTAGCAGTTGATATCCTTTCGCAAATAATTGAAATGCAATTTCGTGATCTGGATCTTTAATTGTTGGAAACTTGTCAAGTTCTTCTGCCAAGGCTTGATTAATGAACCTACAAAATCCCTCGAATTGGATCTGACTAAATCCGGGTATTGTGGACATTCCCTCGTTTCCATTCCGGAGCATCTTAATCTTAAGTTTCCTGTTTATCAAAGAAAAATTCCATTATCAGCTCACTCTTCATCAATCCCTATGGATCGATCTAGCAATCATGGAATCTATATTCTGTTTACTGAATCACATGAAATTCTAGGGAACTCCACATACGTATTTCATATATGTATTTCATACATATGAATAGAGACCATTTGGACGAAAGTTCGAGTTTGCCAGGGGTACAAATGAAATGAAAATGAATTGATAAAACATTCCTACAAAAAAAATTCTGCCACTTATACTTTATGTTATGATATTCTAATCAGATTGGATGGCAAAGATTTCTCATTTTATCTCCTTTCTATGAATGTAATAAAGCCGTAATATAATATACTAGAAAGTTTGACTTTACTTCGATTTAGAATAGCGTGCTTACTTTAATTTCTCAAAATAATTTGAGGGTTCTTTTTTATTTCGGATCGGAGTAGTATAATTGCTAGAAAATTCAGTATTTCATTGTGGAATTCTAAAATAAAGTAAGTCCCTTTTTTAAGTACATGCCAATCTAGTTATCCACCTCTCCCCATATCCATGCTTTTCTTTTATCGTAATTTCACTTGGGTACGCCAAGATAGTCAGGTTATACTCTATATCAGAGCAAATTTCCTTTTTTTATTCAAGATATTTAATTTAATACTTTGAAAAATTAAAGCATGATTCCCCATAGAGATATGTACATAAAGGGGATCTTTGGATAATAATGCTGTTCGGACCTAAAGTTTACCTATACACGGATTAAGCATAAAGCCATAATATTTTATTATGCCATTGAAGGGGGGGGAGATAATACCGATTTAAGAGTAGTTCACTACTGCAATAAAAAAAAGAGAATTCTAGTTAACGGTTCCAATTTATTCTGAATTTTGCAGCCTGTGAATAGAAATCCACTTTTTCTTCTTTTTCATCTCAATAGAAAGAAATGGGAAGTTTTATTGTGTTAACAATGTATGTTTTAAGATAGAATCTATCGAGGAGAATAATAGAAACTGGATCAAAAAAAGCAGGAATAGATTTTTTGAAAAAGATTGGAAAAAAGTAAGTAGAATTATATTCAAAATAAAAGGGGCTTTTCGTAAGAAAACGTGGATGAATACTTGCTGTTTTCTAGATTTTTGATCGGATTTTTTGGCGGCATGGCCAAGCGGTAAGGCAGGGGACTGCAAATCCTTTATCCCCAGTTCAAATCTGGGTGCCGCCTGATCAATAAAATACTTAGGTTTTTTTTATAGTGCTGATCGAATTCGATAAATTTTTACTTCGCATAAGTTCGGGCAAGAGAGTAACTGGGCCTGCCGATACTGGGTTTAGAGAAACCATACCATAGTTCTATCCTCAAACTAGGGTTAGGGTTTGTTTTGACGGTAGTGGCCAAAATGGTTATCAATAGGGGTGAGGTAGTGTTTCCTTATTCTTTTATTATATGAATTTGAATTGGTTCTTAATTGAGATTCGATTTGATAATTTTAAAATACGAGGATAAGATGTCAGAAATCTTGGTATCCAAAGAAAGGTCCCTAAGGGGCATTCTTTTTTTTTTTCAATCTAAGATTCAAGAAGGGACTCCACGAAAGAATATCAAGACTTACTAATTATTATACATTTTTTTATCGTACATCTTATGTTACCTACATACACTAAAGTAAGGACTACTTAATTCTAACGAGAATCAGATTAAATAGGTCGATCAAAAATCAATTTAGGAGTTGTATTATGGATAAAATCTCTTCATTCTTTCATAGAATGATACAAAGCAAGGCTGCAGGGTTTAGGTCAAAAATAAACATTAGGTAAGGTAGGTATCCAATAAATATTTATCTATCGATAATTTTATGGTATATTCGGGCGTCCTTTGCTTAAAAAAAAAAAAAAGAGTAACAAAAGGAATAAAAAATCTTCCTATTCCCGCTTCTTCTATTCAGGACATCATTCCCGTACTCTTTCTTTTTTAAGGAAAAAAGGGCTATAGTATCTCGTATTTTTAATGCTCTCTAATTCTACCAGAATTCCTATAAGAATTTGTTAGGAGTAAATTCCTTGAACTGATTGATCCATGGCCTTAGGGCGGAATCCCTTTTTGACTCTGTACCCTTGATTCCACTATGATTATTGATCAATAGTAGAATAATCCCTTCATAGAAATAGGAGACATAATTTAGATGGATATAGTAAGTCTCGCTTGGGCTGCTTTAATGGTAGTCTTTACATTTTCTCTTTCACTAGTAGTATGGGGAAGGAGTGGACTCTAGGGATACTACTAATTGATTAAGTAATCAAATTGTTGTATCAATTCTTTTCTTTAATGGATCATTTTGCATTAATCATTTTGTCAAACGTTATTCTTTAATCTTTTTCTTTAGTTTTGTTTCACTCCTGTAAGAAACTCTTGTATTGTAAGTTGTAATGTAAGAAAGAGCCATTATACCAATTCAGAATTTCTACTAGAAATGACGAATGGTTAAAAAAAGTTCTATACATAAGAAAATTAGACTTTCTTCCACGGAACTATTCACGGCATATCACACATTTTCCATTTCCTTTTACTTTTTACTATAGTCTATTCTTCATATTATTTTTCTTTCCTTCCATGGATTCTTTGGTCAAGAATTGTCTTAGATTTTTTTATTTTGACCTGATTGAAATTAAGTGGATGCAATGAAAAAAGAAATTGAATTAGACTACTTAACTATTTCAATCTACTAATCTATTCTATGTAGATTCAAAGATAATATAATAGAAAGAATCTAAAGTGTCGTAGAAAAAACTATATGTAGTTCTTTCTACCACACTTTAAGATTCCAACCAGATCCTTTCATTTAAGACTTGGATTTTTTTTATTTAATCCCTTTTTAATTTCTTCAATGATTAATTGGAATTCCAATTAATTATTTTGGCTGACTGTTTTTACATAAATAATAAGTAAAAAAGAAGTAGGAACTAGAATGAACAGTGCAGTAGCAATAAATGCGAGAATATTGACTTCCATAACCTCTTTATTTTTTATTTTCACAATAACTCGGGATGTAATCCCATGGAGAGGAAAAAGGGGTATCTTGTAAATTCAAGGGTAGGGCTTGCATTCTGATAATACTGAATCAATTCAATATTATGAATATCGGATCTATCAAATCAATTCATGGATGAGAGTTATATTTCACGGATGAGAGTTATATAGTATAACATAGGAAGATCCTCTATCCACACTAAGACCAAAATGGGTTTTTTGATTGGATTAGGAATTCCCTCTTTTTTAATCCTTTTCTACTTTTTCTTTTCTATATCTCTAACCCACGAGCTTTCTTAATCTTATACTTTCTTAATCTTATACAATTTCCCTTCCTTTTTCTTATAGTTATACATACAATTATGTATGTATTATATGACCAACTTTCACTTTCTATGGGTCACATAGACATCCAAATAAGCAGTAGAAGTGAGATGGGGAAAAGAGGTCTGAAATAAAAAGGGAATACGATTTATGTATGGATTCCGGTAAAATACCGGTACTCTATTCCATAAGAGTGGAATAGGAAATTAAGATGAGGATGGTATCATCATAAAGAAAGATAGAGTAATATAATATCCTAAATTCTACTAATCCACATATCGTATGTGTGTCTTTCTTTATCGATTGGGAGTAGTGAAAAAAAAATTCCTATATGCCCTCCCTCCCTCTTTAATGAGAGATGCAAAATAAAAAAGTGAAGTAAGGGTGCCCTGTGGGTATTTGATCTTGCTCCCTGCCCCTTTTTTTCATGGAAAAAGGAAATATCAATTTCTCCATTCATTGAACCCTAGTTCGGGACTGACGGGGCTCGAACCCGCAGCTTCCGCCTTGACAGGGCGGTGCTCTGACCAATTGAACTACAATCCCCGCGGGGTGTATGGCATACCCATTCTTAAATAGAACCATAAGAAGATTCGATTCGTCTTTCGTACTCTAAGAAATAGACGAATCATATACTACATACCCACATATTATATTATACGTGGGTATAGTGAGAGTGACATAACTAGTATGTCGTGATTTTTTATCACTAAAAATGGATAATAATCCAGCCTTCAATAAGAAAAACTCTTTTGTTTGTAAGAAAGGAATGAGAGAGATATGGATTAGAAAAAAAAATTTCCCTTTTTTCTTTATCTTTTATTTCTATAGATCAGACATTTTATTTTATGGAAGAAAAACAAAAGGATTTAGTTCATACTCACGAAGCCCTAGATTTTTGGTTTGGGCCGAGCTGGATTTGAACCAGCGTAGACATTGTCAACGAATTTACAGTCCGTCCCCATTAACCACTCGGGCATCGACCCAGGAAGAATTTATTCTAGGGTTTTTGCTAATCTATGATTAACCTCCTTTCATAATACTCCCTACCCCCAGGGGAAGTCGAATCCCCGCTGCCTCCTTGAAAGAGAGATGTCCTGAACCACTAGACGATAGGGGCATCACTAGACGATAGGGCCATATACAACCGCTCGTGATTATACTATAATCATAGTATGAGCAGTTTTTTGGAATTGTCAATATACTCGAAAAGTATAAATAGATCCAAAGCAAAGAGTTTTTCCAACTTTTCTGTTATGTTTTCATCTAGGATTTTTTTTAGTTGATCGTTATAGATTAATTCTCCGTGCTTCATTTAGTGTTCATACCAAAAATGCATCCATCCCGCACTAAGTCATAAAATTCTCTAAAAATATAGAGAAAGTTTCAAAAACAAAGAAAAAAAGTGAATCAATTTAGTAGAAAAGTACTCTATCAGATTCGAACCAACGACTTACGTCTTAGCACGAGATTACTCTACCACTAATTTAAAAAGCCCTTTATCGGATTTGAACCGATGACTTATGCCTTACCATGGCATTACTCTACCACTGAGTTAAAAGGGCTTTTTATTTAATTCAAAAATTAGCCACTTGGATTTCCCATTATGGGTCTACTGCATAATGTACATATTATATATATAATATATAGAGATAGAGAGAGAGACATTATGTAGAGATTGTATATGTATATATCGATATCTTGAGAGCTCAAAATAAAATTAATAAAAAAAAACATACCCTACATAACATATCCAACTCTTCTTGGTTCAGGGTTTTCCGTTTCCGAAGACTAGTAAAATAGGCGGATTCTGGAACCCCAAGGATTCAACGGTATATGGATATGGAAAATATAAGATTTCCGATCCTAGCGGGAAAAGGCGGGGAACAGATACCCAATAGGATATAGGATCCTTGGGAGGAACTTTTGGTAATGGCCTTGATCCTCTATGCTATTTTTTATGTGTTCTTAGTTCTATTGAACTTTTTGCATTCTTTTAAACAAGAATCTAATAAACTAGAATTGAGTCAGTGGAAAAAAGGAGAGAGAGGAAAGTGTTAAATGGAGAGAGTCGACTAATCAGAGACTTTTAGGATCTTCTTTACATCAGGTAAATCTGTCGGCCCTGTCCGTTTTTTTCTTTAAGTTACGACTCTTTGCTGCTTACTTCTATCAAGCCATAGGGAAAGTCTATGATGAATTTGGAAAACTCATCTCACTCTTACTCTATGGCTCGGACTTAATGGGGGAAGAAAACATCTTCCATAATTTCTTTTTTGTTCAATTCTGGACAAAAAAGAAAAGGAAAAAAGGAATTTATAGGGACAGTGTTACCCCCTATATCCCCTAGTTTATATTGTAGGAATAATAAAACAATTTAGCAGTCTGACACACTTACGTCCTTGCAAAGTAAATAATTATTATTGTAGTCGTAACCGTAGAATAGGATCCTAATCAAAATAAATACATTTGGTTCAGGCGCTATTAGCATGGTAAGAAAAGATTTTTTTTACAGACCAGAGGGGCTATCTAAATCCTAAAGTAAAGGCGAGCGATCGAAGTAGAAGTACCAACGGCTCAGTGTCATGAACCTTCTCCATCTGATTCAATAAGGGGGAATTAGCCTTCTTGTCAAATGGCTATCCTTGACAAAGGGTACCATTTATACCATAATCTACAATGTAGCGGGTATAGTTTAGTGGTAAAAGTGTGATTCGTTCTATTAATAACTGAATTTGAAATGATATACTTAAGGCATCCTTAAGTTTTTTATTTTTATATTCCGATGAAAACTTTAGTTCTTATAAAGGATTAAATCCTTTTCCTCTCAATAGCATATTGAGGAAGAATATACATTCTGGCGATTTGTATCCAAAGACTAATTTAAATTGCATCCAAAATAAAAATAGGATTATGAGTACAGAGTCGCGAAGCATAATTTTGCATTGGATTAAGTATTCCAATTTTGAAAATATGAGTAAAGGATCTATGGATGAAGATACAAAAAAGTTGATTTCCAATCGTAACTAAATCTTCTTAAAATAAGGAATAAGGAAGCCAAATAGCTAAAAAACGATAGTTTTGGTTTACTAGAACCATCCGCATATTGTTTCAGCTCGGTGGAAACCCAATTCTTTTCCTCAGGATCTCTTGAATGAAATTAGGGAACGAAGTAAGTAGATTAGATGAATTTAGATAGAATTTCTATCTCCTACTCTATAAGGATCATCTAGAAAGCGGAGAGCTTTGGTTCCATTCAAATAGAAAAGCTGACATAGATGTTAAGTGGTGAGAATATCCATAAAGGAGCCGAATGAAATCAAAATTTCATGTTCGGTTTTGAATTAGAGACGTTAAAAATAATCAACCAACGTCGACTATAACCCCTAGCCTTCCAAGCTAACGATGCGGGTTCGATTCCCGCTACCCGCTCCATTCTGTATAAAAGGAGTATTCTATTTGTCTAGACATGTTAGAGGCTTGTATTCAAGCCTTTTTTGTCCACCAGTTTCTGGTACTCCAGAGCGGAGTAGAGCAGTTTGGTAGCTCACGAGGCTCATAACCTTGAGGTCACGGGTTCGATTCCCGTCTCCGCACTTAGCAGTCTGTATAAAAGGACTATTCTATTTCTCTAGATATGTATGGTAGAGGGGCGTATCCAACCCTTTTTTATTCATTAGTTCCCGGCCCTAGAGGGCAAAATTGAGCAGTTTGCGAAGTCACTTGCCTTCAAAAAAAGAAGGCGCAAGGCCTCTCCCTACCCTGCAGAAAATAAAAATGAAACGAAAGGGACAGTCTACCTCTCCCTTCCCTTTAAAAAAAGTTTGCCCGTTGTTTGTCTCAGTTAATACCCAATTTTTGGAGCTCTGTTGGCGAGTTCTATTTCTGCCTCTGGAGCGCCCTCTTTTTTTGAGTGGGATGCAAAGGAAGGGTAAGATAGTAAGGGATACGGCACTAGACTAACACCTAATTAATACTTAATTTAATATAAGTAGTTAAACAGTTAACTAGACTAAACTTTTTATCATAGTACTTTGATAAATTAAGCGGGCGAGCGGCGGGAATCGAACCCGTATCTTCTCCTTGGCAAGGAGATATTTTACCATTGAACTACGCTCGCTACGGTATATATTTTATAGCGTATATCCGCCTGGGTCGACCTTCTATGTCTGGGTCGACCGTTTCATTTCATTTTCTATTATATTAGAGTTTTCCTTTTTTTATTATCTGTCAATGAATATTCTAATGGGAATGGAATTTCATAATACTGAAAGAGAAGAGCTAGCAATTCGGAACGCAAATTGCGTTTTAATACGTCTCACTATTCTAATTTTTTAGAAGAAATGGCCTTTATTATTTCTTTTTTATGGGGTTAATAAATATTAACCAAATTTCATTTAAGAAATGAGAGAATTCAGAATAGCTACGAGAAAGACTAGTCCAATCCATAATGATGTACCGGAAAATACAACATTTTTATTATTTGACCAACCATCAGGAGAAGCAAATACAAGGGGTACACTAATTACTAAGACTGAGGAAGTCGCAATTAATGCAAAAACAGCTAATTGGAAAGCAATAGTCATATTTCTAATCCTCCAAGCTACCATCAAATAAAGTTGACTACATATTTGATCCCTCACTTAAACCAAAATTGTAAAAAAATACAAGAAGTAGGAGGGGTTTAATCATGAATCCATTGATTCTTCTCTTTAATTCAAATTTATTACTTAAACCGCTTTTTTATTTGGATATGGGGGTGAGAAGAGATTATTTACTCTTTATTTCACAAGCGGGTATAGCGGATCCTGTATCCGTGTATACAGTATACAGAGATATATCGAAAAGGAACTTGTATCTGATATCTTTCTAGAGGCTAATAAATCTTTTTATTTTTTATATGGCTATGTTCTATTTGTAGGAGTAAAATAAGGATTAGGCTGTGGAGAGATGGCTGAGTGGTTGATAGCTCCGGTCTTGAAAACCGGTATAGTTCTAGGAACTATCGAGGGTTCGAATCCCTCTCTCTCCTTTTGCTTATTGAATACGTTTGTTTCTTTCATTTTTATTTATTTTTTTTTTCTGTCCCTTATCTTTCTTTCATAAAAAGGAATGAATGGCTCGGCTAGATGGAATAACCGAGCCAGAACAGAAAAAAAGTAGAACAGGTATAAATAAGAAAATCTTAGTTAAGAGGGTTCATGTAAAGAACAGGTTCCAAATCACGATCGATTCCCTTTTCAAAACCTGCTGCAGCAGCTCGGGCTCTTCCTGCATGCCATAAATGGCCCACAAAAAAGAAGAATCCTAGAACAAAATGAGAAGTTGATAACCAACTTCTAGGAGAGACATAATTAACTGCATTGATCTCGGTAGCTACGCCACCCACGGAATTTAAAGAGCCTAAAGGAGCGTGGGTCATATATTCTGCTGAGCGTCGTTCTTGCCAAGGTTGTATGTCTTTTTTCAACCTACTCAAGTCCAAACCGTTGGGGCCCCTTAGAGGTTCTAACCATGGAGCACGAAGGTCCCAAAAACGCATAGTTTCCCCTCCAAAGATAACCTCCCCAGTTGGGGAACGCATTAGATATTTACCTAAACCTGTGGGTCCTTGAGCGGATCCCACATTAGCTCCAAGACGCTGGTCTCTAACTAGAAAAGTAAATGCTTGAGCTTGAGAAGCTTCTGGCCCGGTGGGTCCATAAAACTCACTCGGATAAGCTGTATTATTGAACCATACAAAACAACAAGCGATAAAACCAAAGACAGATAAAGCAGCTAAACTATAAGACAAGTAAGCTTCTCCAGACCATACAAATGCACGGCGAGCCCATGCGAAGGGTTTGGTTAAAATATGCCAAATTCCGCCAAATACACAAATAAAACCCAACCATACATGCCCACCAATTATATCTTCTAAATCATCTACACTAACAATCCACCCTTCTCCACCAAAAGGAGATTTTAGTAAATAACCAAATATAACACTGGGACTAAGGGTCAAATTGGTAATTTTTCTTACATCTCCCCCCCCAGGGGCCCAGGTATCATATACACCGCCAAAATAAAGAGCCTTGAGTACTAGAAGAAAAGCACCTAGACCTAACAAAATTAAGTGAATACCCAAAATTGTAGTCATTTTATTTCTATCTTTCCAGACATAACCAAAGAATGGAAAAGATTCCTCAAGAGTCTCGGGTCCCAGAAGCGCGTGATAAATGCCACCGAAGCCTAAGACTGCGGAGGAAATTAGGTGAAGTACGCCAGATACAAAGTACGGAAAAGTATCTAGAACTTCCCCCCCTGGCCCTACTCCCCAACCTAGAGTAGCTAAGTGTGGAAGTAAAATCAACCCTTGTTCATACATGGGCTTTTCTGGTACGAAATGGGCCACTTCAAATAGGTTCATTGCTCCGGCCCAGAATACGATTAATCCGGCATGAGCTACATGAGCTCCAAGCAGTTTACCGGACAAATTGATAAGTCTGGCATTCCCAGCCCACCAAGCAAAGCCGGTGGTTTCTTGGTCACGACCAGCTAAAACGAAAGTTCCATTAAAGAGCGTTTCCACGTGGTAGAACCTCCTCAGGGAATATAAGATTTTCATGAGGCTGATCCTGAGCTGCCATCCACGCACGAATACCCTCGTTTAAAAGAATATTTTTGGTGTAGAAAGTCTCAAATTCAGGATCTTCCGCTGCACGGATTTCCTGGGAAACAAAGTCATAGGCACGTAAGTTCAGAGCCAAGCCAACTACGCCAATAGCACTCATCCATAAACCGGTGACGGGTACAAATAGCATAAAGAAATGTAACCAACGTTTATTGGAAAAAGCAACACCAAAGATTTGGGACCAAAAGCGGTTAGCAGTGACCATTGAATATGTTTCTTCAGCTTGAGTTGGGTTAAAAGCACGGAAGGTATTTGCACCATCACCGTCCTCAAATAGAGTGTTTTCTACGGTCGCTCCATGAATAGCGCATAGCAGAGCCGCACCTAATACTCCGGCAACTCCCATCATATGAAATGGGTTCAACGTCCAATTATGAAATCCTTGGAAGAAAAGGATGAATCGAAATATCGCTGCTACGCCAAAACTCGGCGCAAAGAACCAACCAGATTGCCCCAGTGGATAAATAAGGAATACAGAAACAAAAACAGCAATTGGACCAGAGAATGAGATTGCATTATAAGGCCGCAATTGAACAGACCGAGCAAGTTCAAATTGGCGTAACATGAAACCTATTAGTGCAAAAGCCCCGTGGAGAGCTACAAAAGTCCATAGACCGCCTAATTGACACCAACGAGTAAAATCTCCTTGTGCTTCGGGCCCCCATAGTAGCAACAAAGAGTGTGCTAAACTATTGGCAGGGGTAGAAACTGCTGCGGTTAAGAAATTACAACCTTCCAAATAGGAACTAGCCAATCCATGGGTATACCAAGAAGTTACAAAAGTTGTCCCTGTAAACCAACCCCCTAAAGCGAAATAAGCACAAGGAAAGAGCAATAGGCCAGACCATCCTACAAAAACGAAACGGTCCCTTCGTAACCAGTCATCCATAGTATCAAATAGATCATTTTCTTCTTTAGGAATTCTACCAAGGGCTATAGTCATAGTGATCCTCCTATTCAATTACTTCAACCATTTCCGAGCACCTCATATCACTTTCCAAGGCATATGATAGTTTTATTATCTGTGGACGATTTCTTTCTCGTTCAATGCCCTTTTTCAATGGTCTCGAAGAGAGAAATTTCCCATTTTTATCTATGGAGTCACAGTCACAACCGAGGTCGTGGTAAATCCATGAATTTGATTCGATTTGTTTTTCTTATACTATTTATTTGTTTTTCTTATACTATAGAAATAGAAATAAATTGTTTTTCTTATACTATAGAAAGAAATAAACCTTTGAATTCAGCATTATTCCAAGACTCCTATTTCAAAGTCTATCTTTTAAGGGAAAAATGCAAATAAAAGTAACCCTTCTTTTCCCATTCCCTCTCTATTGCATGGGTGGAAGAACTAAAATAATAGAGGATTCTGAAAAAAAAAAATGGACCTTCGAAATCCAATTTTATGTGTAGCGCAAAGGAGTTGCGATTTCTTCTTATTCCTATAGAACATCTAGTAACAAGAATATGAAATCGTAAATAGCGAAAAATTCTTGTCTTGCGCGGTCTAAGTCTAAGGAAATAAAAAAAATTCGCTTATACAATTTCATCTACATCGAATTTATATATCAGAATAGCGGATAGAGGCATCATTAAAGGAGTCAGGTCTACTTACTTTATGCTTCTTTCCAATTTTATGGTGGATTTGATAAGAACCCTTTTTGCTTTCTTGATAAATAATCGACAAAAAAAGCGTTTTTTTTATATAACCTGCTTGTTTTATTATAATTATAACAAGTCCTATATGGAAATGCCCGCTAAAGAGAAAATCTATTTGATTGTCTCTCGGCCAATATCGATTTTTAGAAAGAAAAAACAAGAATTTTCTTCTTTTTTTATTAACATTAAGAAAAAAGAATATAATTAAAATGGAATTGGCAATATAATTTTTATAGACTTTTGAAAGAAAAAAAAGGGGTTTTTTGCAACCGTTATTTCTTATTTCTTGCCTATATCATATCACGGAAACCTTTCGCTTTGGAACGTGGAGAGATGGCTGAGTGGACTAAAGCGGCGGATTGCTAATCCGTTGTACAATTTTTTTGTACCGAGGGTTCGAATCCCTCTCTTTCCGCTCCCTTGGATCATTTGGGACTTTCGAATTGGAAAGAATTCTGACCCCCGGATTTTCTCATAGATAAATGTACGAAACAAATCCAATAAGAAAAAAAAAAACTGAATTTTTACTCCTCGCGTCCAGGATTCCGTCCTGGGTCATTAGATAAGAATCCAAAGATAAAGAGTGAAACAAAGAATATCACTACTGTATAAACAAAAAGTTTGAGAGTAAGCATTACATAATCTCCAAGATTTTTTTTTAAGGAATAGATTACCAGTTTTTCCTTACCACACGGATCCACTAGGATGGTTTTTTTTTATACCTAAAAATGCAAAAAAGAATTCTTGAAAAAAATTGCAAGAATTCTTTTATAATAAGCACTCTTATCAATAGCAAAAATAGGGTTAGGTGGTTAGGTATTGTGTAGGTACCTTTAGGTACCTGCTCAACCTAGGTGCAGGGGAGTAGAAAGGCTGATCCAAATTTATTGCTGTAGCTACCCATTCAATGTAGAAGAATTTAAATTTTAGAATCGAAGGTTCATAATATAAAAATATAAAACTTCTCGGCTTTTACCCATTTTAAAATTTTTTTGGAATGAACACATCATTCAATTTGGCATACAGAGTACTAAAGATTTCATCGAAAACTTACAGCAGCTTGCCAAACAAAGGCTAATAGAAAAAAGAATAGAGGTATAACAGGCATAATATCCACGATTGGATTGAAAATAGCATAAGCTTCGGGTAATTTGGCAAAGAAAAAACTAGTAGGATAAAGAACAGAATTAAAACAGATACAGGTTAAACTAAGTATATTAGGCATAACAAGCATTTCATTCTTGTAGAGTAAATAATTGGATTTTTCTTGAGTTATTTTTTTAAGGGAAAGAAGGAAAAGGCAGATTCAAAATCTTTTTTCTTCGGACTTTCCCAAACACAAAATACCTCCTTGTATTCGCACTCTCAAATGAGAGTGGAATAAATTCGACTTTCATATAATATCTTAATAGAATTCCATGTAATGATCAATGCATTTTTTTGATTCTATATTATCCGCATGTGTAGAATACTAGCAAGAGAATATCCCTCCTTTTTTATGTAATTGAAATGGTATTGACGAATAACAAATAAACATACTAGTGTTTATTAGTGTCGCATAAAACCCGAAATGGGGCGTGGCCAAGTGGTAAGGCAGCGGGTTTTGGTCCCGTTACTCGGAGGTTCGAATCCTTCCGTCCCAGATTGTTTCTGATGAAACAAACGGTGAAATCATATAGTATTCCGTACGAGACAAAAGTTTATTAAAGAGAATAATGATATCTTATTCTTTCTCAGAAAACATAATAAAGTCTTAAGTCCAGTCAAATTGACTATCTTTATTTTCATGAAAAAATGGGATCTATCAAGCACATTCAGGATATGCCTCTACTATAAAATCACTTAGTCATATTTTTTTCTTCCTTTTGGTATTCGAGTTGAAGAAGTACGAGAATTCTATAACTACCAAAAACTTTCAATCTTTTCATTGGAATAGTTTATTTAGTTATTATAGTTAATTGTTTTTGGTACTGAAAAAATATATTACTACTAGAATTCTAATTCTAGTAATTAAATTAATTAAACTTTTTTGGAGGTTGATAGTTTATTTATTGAGGAAGAGTCAATCCTTCTTTTCTCACTTCAAGATTGATCATCTCGAGCCATCCGTTGAGGGTGGAAATTTAAGAATAAATAAGTTTTAAGCAAACTTGTTTAGTCGTCTTTTTCAAACTATGTTTCATTCATATGATAGAATTTTAATATGGGTTTAAATAAATTGGATCTTGGCGGAGGCTTCCCGGATAAATACTTACTTTCTTTTATCCATATTGCTCCATAGATAGCAAGTTTTAATTAGTATAAAAAAACTAAACCAATGACTATTCATGATTCCATCCATATTGGATCAATTCTCTATACCACTTTGCAATGAAAAGAGGAATGTTTGTTATGGTAAAACTTCGTTTAAAACGATGTGGTAGAAAGCAACGTGCGACTTGAAGGACATGATCGATTGTGGATTTTGCTATCCATCATTTTCCATAGTAATGAAAATGCTCTTGGCTCGACATAGCCTGTTCTATTCGTTCCGAACCAAATTTGCGCTGGGTTTAAGTAACATAGTACACGATGGAGCTCGAGAGGACAGAATTTTTTTTATCAAGGGAAAGAATCTAGGGTTAGTGAAAACTAATAAATTAGGCCAACTTTGTCAGTCTATCCTTAATATAGAAATAAATCGAAAGGTTAAAATAAGAAGAAAGTCCAATAAAAGTATATCAGAATCAATCCCTCTTATTAGATTTCTATAGAAGAGATAAATGCTTTATCGAAGGAAATAAGAAAAAAGGGTATGTTGCTACTCTTTTGAAAGAAAAAAATAGGAATTCCCGAAGTAATGTCTAAACCCAAGGATTTCACAAATCAAAGATAAAGGATTCCAGAACAAGTAAACACAATTTTCAATTGTCTCAACAACAGAGTTGGATTAGAATAAGGAATAAAAGTCAATTCGTTCGAAATGAGACAAAGAAAAGAGTTTAAAGACGACTCAAAAATTTTGGAAGGATTTTGCCTTCGAAGTTTGTCAGGCAAAATTAGCCCACTTGAGTCATGAGTATAAATGAAATTTGTTTTTTCTGTAAGGAAATTAATGCACGTCATAGTCTAATTTCTATTATTATCGACAGAAATTCGAATCATTTTCTCGAGCCGTATGAGGAGAAAACCTCATATACGTTTCTAGGGGGGGGCGTTGTTTATCTACATCTATCCCAATAAGCTGTCTATCGAATCGTTGCAATTGATGTTCGATCTCGAAGAGAAGGAAGAGATCTTCAAAAAGTAGGTTTTTATGATCCGATAAAGAATCAAACTTGTTTAAATGTTCCAGCTATTCTCTATTTCCTTGAAAAGGGTGCTCAACCAACAAGAACTGTTTATGATATTTTAAGGAAGGCAGAATTCTTTAAAGAAAAAGAAAGAACTTTGAGTTAATTGAAGAACTAAATGAATCAAAAAATAGGATAGGAGAAGATTATTAGTATTCCTAGTTGTCTAATTATTTAGACACAATTTACCTCTTTTTTAATCCTATTTGGATTTATATTATATCGTGCCAATCCAACATAAGCCCCTATTTTATTTACTTTTTCTATCTAATTTGTTTTCTTACCATTGTATTTCCATTGACAAAGGTCTATTGAACAAATAGAATTTGTAGATAGATGGGTCTCTTTATCCTCACTCCATATTCAATTTTTCCGCCTACACTTCGCTCAAATGATAAGGGTGTTCCTCTTGCATGTATTCTCATACAATATAATATATATTTTTTATAATATATATTTTTTGTTAATAAAAATCGCTAAAAATAAGGAGAATTTGGCCATCGTGATTAGGGTCGCTCTTTTTTTAACTTTACTTTAGTGGAATTTCACCGGACCTGTTCGTTTTGGCATTTGAGTGTTTTTCATGGTCGATAAAAAAAATCTTTTGATGTCTTGCTAGTTCAATGTTTTGACAGAAGCGCGCGGTGTAATTCCATTGATTTTTGGATTTCGATCGTATCTAAGATCCTTTTTTTATCTGGGTTGCTAACTCAATGGTAGAGTACTCGGCTTTTAAGTGCGACTATGATCTTTTACACATTTGGATGAAACAACAAATTCGTCCAGACTCTTGGTAGAGTCTAGAAGACCACGACTGATCCTCAAAGGTAATGAATGGAAAAAATAGCATGTCGTAATAAAATCAATCTTTTTTGAATGGAATCCAAAATTACGATTTTCTGGGTCTAATGAATAAATGGATAGAGCCTGGCTCCAATTCTGGTAAAATAAAAAGCAACGAGCTGAACTTCCTAATTGGAATGATTCCCCGCTCTAATTAGACGTTAAAAATAGATTAGTGCCGGATGCGGGGAAAGGTTGGGTTTTCCTATGAGTGGACCCTTTATTTTTTCTTTTTTTTTTTAGAAATCCTAATTATTCTTGATTATGGATTGAATAAGGGATGTTATGGATTGAATGTGTAAAAGAAGCAGTATATTGATAAAGAGGCTGTATTCCAAAGTCAAAAGAGCGATTGGCCTGCAAAAATAAAAAACTTGTTCTGTTCTTTTTTTTTAATTAGAACAAACATAAACTAATTGGGTAGAAAAGGAGCAGAAAAAGATCTGTGGATTAGACTCCCTTTCTTTCCAGGGTTTGTATTAAAAATGCAACACCCTGTTCTGACCATATTGCACTATGTATCATCATTCGATAAACCGAGAAATGCTTCTTCTCTCTGATTCAAGTAGAAATACAAATGGAAAAATTCGAAGGGTATTCAGAAAAACATAAATCTCGTCAACAATACTTTGTCTACCCACTTCTCTTTCAGGAATATATTTATGCATTTGCCCACCATTATGGATTAAATGGTTCTGAACCTGTGGAAATAGTTGTTAGTTGTAATAACAAGAAATTTAGTTCACTACTTGTGAAACGTTTAATTATTCGAATGTATCAGCAGAATTTTTTGGATAACTCGGTTAATCATCCTAACCAAGATCGATTATTGGATTACAAAAATTATTTTTATTCTGAGTTTTATTCTCAGATTCTATCTGAAGGGTTTGCGATCGTTGTGGAAATCCCATTCTCGCTACGGGAATTTTTTTGTCTGAAAGAAAAAGAAATACCAAAGTTTCAGAATTTACGCTCTATTCATTCAATATTTCCCTTTTTAGAAGACAAATTTTTGCATTTGGATTATCTATCACATATAGAAATACCCTATCCTATCCATTTGGAAATCCTGGTTCAACTCCTTCAATACCGTATCCAAGATGTTCCATCTTTGCATTTATTGCGATTCTTTCTCAACTATTATTCGAATTGGAATAGTTTTATTACTTCAATGAAATCCATTTTTTTTTTTCAAAAAGAAAATAAAAGACTATTTCAATTCCTATATAACTCTTATGTATCAGAATATGAATTTTTTTTGTTGTTTCTTCGTAAACAATCTTCTTGCTTACCATTAGCATCTTCTGGAACTTTTCTGGAACGAATCCACTTTTCTAGGAAGATGGAACATTTTGGGATAATGTACCCTGGTTTTTCTCGGAAAACCCTATGGTTCTTTATGGATCCTCTTATGCATTATGTTCGATATCAAGGAAAGGCAATTCTTGCATCAAAAGGCACTTTTTTTTTGAAGAAGAAATGGAAATGCTACCTTATCAATTTCTGGCAATATTATTTCTGTTTTTGGACTCAGCCGCGAAGAATCCATATAAACCAATTAGCAAACTCTTGCTTCGATTTTATGGGGTACCTTTCAAGTGTACAAAAAAGTTCTTTGTTAGTAAGGAATCAAATGCTGGAGAATTCATTTCTAATAGATACTCGAATGAAAAAATTCGATACCATAGTCCCCGCTACTCTCCTCATAGGATACTTATCAAAAGCTCAATTTTGTACTGGATCGGGGCATCCTATTAGTAAACCCATTTGGACAGATTTATCAGATTGGGATATTCTTGATCGATTTGGTCGGATATGTAGAAATCTTTTTCATTATCATAGTGGATCTTCGAAAAAACGGACTTTGTATCGACTAAAGTATATACTTCGACTTTCATGTGCTAGAACTTTAGCTCGTAAACATAAAAGCACGGTACGAACTTTTATGCAACGATTGGGTTCGGCATTTTTAGAAGAATTTTTTATGGAAGAAGAGCAAGTTTTTTCTTTGATGTTCACCAAAACAACTCTTTTTTCTTTCTGTGGATCACACACTGAGCGTATTTGGTATTTGGATATTATACGTATCAATGACCTGGTCAACCCTCTTAATTAATCATTAGACGAAATTAAGAAACAGGAAAGGGTTGATAAATGATCAAGAAAAAACTTTTCTATTTTTCATTCTGAAATGTTCTTTTTATTATAATAAAGAGTAGGTGAATCAACTTACTAATTAAAAAAATTAGTAGAACTTCCTCTTTGGAATAGAAATTGGCTATTTCTACATAGGGAAAGTCGTGTGCAATGAAAAATGCAAGCACGATTTGGGGAGGGATTTTTCTCTATTGTAACAAGGAAGAATTATCTACTCCATCCGACTAGTTCCGGGTTCGAGTCCCGGGCAACCCATATAGAAAAGACCCATCAAAGTTTTTCACTTTGACTCACTTCATTTACAAATACAAAATTATTGGTTTGGTTAATTTAGTTATATGGATAGCTAATCTTTGGGCTGACTTGGTTGACATTGGTATATAGTCTATGTTATACTGTTAAATAACAAGCCTTCTATTATCTATATTCTAGTTAATACGTGTGCTTGGGAGTCCTTGCAATTTGAATAAACCAAGATCTTACCATGACTGCAATTTTAGAGAGACGCGAAAGTACAAGCCTGTGGGGTCGCTTCTGCAACTGGATAACTAGCACTGAAAATCGTCTTTACATCGGATGGTTCGGTGTTTTGATGATCCCTACCTTATTGACCGCAACTTCTGTATTTATTATCGCCTTCATCGCTGCCCCTCCAGTAGATATTGATGGTATTCGTGAGCCTGTTTCTGGTTCTTTACTTTATGGAAACAATATTATCTCTGGTGCTATTATCCCTACTTCTGCGGCGATCGGATTGCACTTTTACCCAATTTGGGAAGCTGCATCTGTTGATGAGTGGTTATACAATGGTGGTCCTTATGAGCTAATTGTTCTACACTTCTTACTTGGTGTAGCTTGTTATATGGGTCGTGAGTGGGAACTTAGTTTCCGTCTGGGTATGCGTCCTTGGATTGCTGTTGCATATTCAGCTCCTGTTGCAGCTGCTACTGCTGTTTTCTTGATTTACCCTATTGGTCAAGGAAGCTTTTCTGATGGTATGCCTTTAGGAATCTCTGGTACTTTCAACTTTATGATTGTATTCCAGGCAGAGCACAACATCCTTATGCATCCATTCCACATGTTAGGTGTAGCTGGTGTATTCGGCGGTTCCCTATTCAGTGCTATGCATGGTTCCTTGGTAACCTCTAGTTTGATCAGGGAAACTACTGAAAATGAATCCGCTAATGAGGGTTACAAATTTGGTCAAGAGGAAGAAACTTATAATATTGTGGCTGCTCATGGTTATTTTGGCCGATTAATCTTCCAATATGCTAGTTTCAACAACTCTCGTTCTTTACACTTCTTCTTGGCTGCTTGGCCTGTAGTAGGAATCTGGTTCACTGCTTTAGGTATTAGTACTATGGCTTTCAACCTAAATGGTTTCAATTTCAACCAATCTGTAGTTGATAGTCAAGGTCGCGTTATTAATACTTGGGCTGATATCATCAACCGTGCTAACCTTGGTATGGAAGTAATGCACGAACGTAATGCTCACAACTTCCCTCTAGACTTAGCTGCTGTTGAAGTTCCATCTATTAATGGATAAGGTTTTTCTGCTAACATATAAGAATTTTTGAAGACAGAAATACCCAATATCTTGTTCTAGCAAGATATTGGGTATTTCTGTCTTTATTTTGAATCTTTTTTTCTTCTTAATCTTTCTATTCAGAATTCAGTTAACGACGAGATTTAGTATCCTTTCTTGCATTTTCATAACTCGTGAAATGCCGAGTAGGCACGAATTCCCCCAATTTGCGACCTACCATAGGATTTGTTATGTAAATAGGTATATGTTCCTTTCCATTATGAATCGCGATTGTATGGCCAACCATTGTGGGTAGAATGCTAGATGCCCGGGACCACGTTACTATTGTTTCTTTCTCCTCCTTCATATTGACCTTTTCTATCTTTGCCAATAAATGATGAGCTACAAAAGGATTCGTTTTTTTTCGTGTCACAGCTGATTACTCCTTTTTTCCTTTTTAAAGAGTGGCATTCTATGTCCAATATCTCGATCGAAGTACGGAGGTCAGAATAAATAGAATAATGATCAATGGAAAAAAGAAAAAAATCCTTTAGCTGGATAAGGGGCGGATGTAGCCAAGTGGATCAAGGCAGTGGATTGTGAATCCACCATGCGCGGGTTCAATTCCCGTCGTTCGCCCATCGCATTATTGCAAATTCCAAAAATGCAATTTTCCATATTCCTAGTTACGTATTTACTTACGGCGACGAAGAATAAAACTATCGCTATATTTTTTCCTTTTCCTAGTTCTTCTTCCAAGCGCAGGATAACCCCAAGGGGTTGTGGGTTTTTTTCTACCAATGGGAGCTTTCCCTTCACCGCCCCCATGGGGGTGGTCCACAGGGTTCATAACTACCCCTCTTACTACGGGGCGTTTACCTAGCCAACACTTAGATCCGGCTCTACCCAAACTTTTTTGGTTCACCCCAACATTACCCACTTGTCCGACTGTTGCTAAGCAGTTTTGGGATACTAAACGGACCTCCCCAGATGGTAATCTTAAAGTGGCCGATTTACCCTCTTTTGCAATGAGTTTCGCTACAGCACCTGCTGCTCTAGCTAATTGCCCACCCCTTCCACGTGTGATTTCTATGTTATGCATGGCCGTGCCTAAGGGCATATCGGTTGAAGTAGATTCTTCTTTTCTCTCAAAAAACCCCTTCCCAAACTGTACAAGCTTCTTCCAAAGCATACGGCTTTCTAGATGTATATGACGATCTCTAGACAGATGGATCTTATATGAATCATATGATGAAGTACCACATGAGTGGATATATAGGAAAGGAATCCAAATCTGCCGAATCGCTCATGTTATGATCTTCTACATCCTAGGTCTCTGCGTTCCGTCATCTGGCTTATGTTCTTCATGTAGCATTCAGATCGAATGACTCTATGAAATTACGTCGATACTTCCACATATTATGGGTAACGTAGGAGACATCCCTATTTTCCCCCGGGGGTCTTAATTACCACTGCTTAGCTTTCAATTTGCCTCTGACCATCAAATTAAATGTGAATAACCCGTCCTCCTCTCTTTGAAACAAGGGGCGCTTCCGGTTCTGTGCGTGCTTCAAACAATTTTGTCTTCTCCATATTACCATATCTCTAGAGCCAATAATTTTCTATGAGGAACTACTGAACTCAATCACTTGCTGCCGTTACTCAACAGTTTTCTGTTGAGGTCTATCCCGTAGAGGTAGTCAAATTGGATCAGTGATCGATTTCTAGGTTTCGTCGTAAACCTAATTGGTTACTTCCAATTACGTAAATCAATAGTTCAAACCGCACTCAAAGGTAGGGCATTTCCCATTGATATAGGAACTTTTGTACCAGAAACAATAGTATCTCCAATTATAGCCCCTCTGGGATGTAAAATATATCTCTTCTCACCATCCCCATAGTGTATGAGACAAATGTATGCATTTCGATTAGGGTCGTATTCTATGGTTACGATTCTACCAGATATGTCTTTTTGATTCCGTCGAAAATCTATTTTACGGTATAGGCGCTTATGACCTCCCCCTCTATGCCTTGCGGTAATGATTCCTCTGGAATTACGACCTTTACCACAACGGTGCCGTCCATGGATCAAATTATTTCGTGGATTGGATTTCACTTGCCTGTCTACGGTTCCCTTGCGTGTGCTCGGGATAGGTGTTTTGTATAAATGTTTCGCCGTATTATTAAGTATTCTCCTTTAGTTTTTTTCTCTATCTAGAAGTGGAATAGAATAACCCGGTTGAAGGGTAATGATCATACGTCTGTAATGCATTGTATGGCCCAGAATAGGTCCTATTCTTCTACCTTTTCCAGGTAGTCGATGGCTATTCACAGCTACCACCTTAACACCAAAGAAGAGTTCGACCCAATGCTTTATTTCTGTCTTAGTGAATCCCGATTCGACATTAAAAGTATATTGATTCTTTCCCAATAAACGAAGACTTTTTTCTGTAAATACTGCGTATTTGATTCCATCCATAAATCGACTTTCCCTCCTATGCTCTGAGTTCCAGTATCGATAAGAATTCGAGTTCTTATTGTTCTTATGTTATGGTATGAATATACCATACCAATTCGTTATGTATGGATGATGGATGAGATTCCATGGATAGAGAGCCAGTTCCAATAGACTTATGGAATGTTCCCGTTCGTGTGCATCCAGCAGGAATTGAACCCGCAAATTTACCAATTATGAGTTGGGCGCTTTAACCATTCAGCCATGGATGCTTAACAGGGATCATCGTACATCGTAAATAACCAATTTTCATATAGAAAGACATATCATAGAAAAATGAAATCGAAAATATTCCGAGATGGCAAATATTCGGAGATGACTATGAAAACACCTCTCTGGATCCTCGAATTGAAAGAGAGATTGAGAGGGATCAAGAATCCTAATTCTCGCTATTTGGAATGGATCCAATTCTATTGAGTCTGACTCATAGTGATCATTTCTCTTTAGCAAAGAATGACCTTGGTTATCAAAGGATTGAACAACCGGGATCCATTTACTTATGATACCTAGTTGGCATTGATAACAAGGATCTAATGAATTATGAGTTTAATAGATCCTCTTTAGCAGAAAGACGTATATTCCTTGCTCATTATCAGACAATCACTTATTCCCAAACCTCGTGTGGGACTAATCGTTTTCATTTACCATCTCATGGAAAACCCTTTTCGTTCCGCTTAGCCCTATCGGGTATTTTAGTGATAGGTTCTGTAGGAACTGGACGATCCTATTTGGTCAAATACCTAACGAAAAATTACGATTTTCCTTTCATTAAGGTACGAGGGCTTCTTATTCCACAAGAACGAAAGCACCTTTTCATTCTTTCATATACTAGGGGTTTTTACTTGGAAAAGACAATGTTCCATACTAAAGGATTCGGGTCCATAACCACGAGTTCCAGTGCACTAGATCTTGTAGCACTTAGCAACGAAGCCCTATCCATTAGTATTCCACATAAGAAATCCATTCTAGAAAAAAATACAATTAGATTAGCTCTTCATAGACAAACTTGGGGTTTGCGAGCCAAGGTAAGATCGGCTCGGGATCATGGGACCCTTTTCTATCAGATAGGAGGGGCTCTTGTACAAAATAGACTTACTAAGTAATAACCCCATAGAATCTATCTATATAAAGATAAAGAGGCAATCGTGTCAGGAAGCGGGTT
>NW_028260577.1:0-80000 GCF_056163025.1 Triticum urartu
TAGAGTCATTTGCTCTAATCCGAAGCATAAACAAAGACAGGGGTAATCTTTCGAAAAAGAACTTTACTTTCTAAAAAGTAAAAAAAAGTACCCGCGGAAATGTTCCAATTCCAAATAAAATAATTTCATTTAAAATAATTAAAGTAAAGGGTTTATTTTACCCTGAAACGGATATCTTTGTATCTTTTTTTCTTTTTTTTATTTCTAACTCATATTTATGAGATAATAAAATATGGCAAAAGCTATACCAAAAATTGGTTCACGTAAGAAAGTGCGTATTGGTTTACGTAGGAATGCACGTTTTAGTTTACGGAAGAGTGCACGTAGAATAACAAAAGGGGTTATTCATGTTCAAGCTAGTTTCAACAATACCATTATAACTGTTACAGACCCACAAGGTCGGGTGGTTTTTTGGTCCTCGGCCGGTACTTGTGGATTCAAAAGCTCAAGAAAAGCATCACCCTATGCTGGTCAAAGAACAGCAGTAGATGCTATTCGTACAGTAGGTTTGCAACGAGCAGAAGTTATGGTAAAGGGCGCTGGTAGTGGAAGAGATGCCGCATTACGAGCCATTGCTAAAAGTGGTGTGCGATTAAGTTGTATACGCGATGTAACACCTATGCCGCATAATGGATGTCGACCGCCTAAAAAAAGACGTCTGTAAAAGAATTAACCCGCTTTCAACTTTCATTTCAAGAGAAATAAACGATTCAATGATAAAATAATAATACTAGTCTATTATGGTTCGAGAGGAGGTAGCAGGATCCACTCAAACACTACAGTGGAAGTGTGTTGAATCAAGAGTAGATAGTAAGCGCCTTTATTATGGTCGTTTCATTCTGTCCCCGCTTAGAAAAGGTCAAGCGGACACCGTCGGTATTGCCTTGCGAAGAGCTTTACTTGGAGAAATAGAAGGAACATGTATCACACGTGCAAAATTTGGGAGCGTGCCGCACGAGTATTCTACAATAGCAGGTATTGAAGAATCCGTACAAGAAATTTTACTAAATTTGAAAGAAATTGTATTGAGAAGTAATCTCTATGGAGTTAGAGACGCATCCATTTGCGTCAAAGGTCCTAGATACATAACTGCTCAAGATATCATCTTACCGCCTTCCGTAGAAATCGTTGATACGGCACAACCTATAGCTAACTTGACAGAGCCCATTGATTTCTGTATTGATTTACAGATCAAGAGAGATCGTGGATATCAGACAGAACTCAGAAAGAACTATCAAGATGGAAGTTATCCTATAGATGCTGTATCCATGCCTGTTCGAAATGTGAATTATAGTATTTTTTCTTGTGGGAATGGAAATGAAAAACACGAGATACTTTTTCTAGAAATATGGACTAATGGAAGTTTAACCCCTAAGGAAGCACTTTATGAGGCTTCTCGTAATTTGATTGATTTATTTCTTCCTTTTCTACACGCGGAGGAAGAGGGCGCTAGTTTCGAAGAAAATAAAAACAGGTTTACTCCACCCCTTTTTACTTTTCAAAAAAGATTAACTAATCTAAAGAAAAACAAAAAAGGAATTCCATTGAATTGTATTTTTATTGATCAATTAGAATTGACTTCTAGAACGTATAATTGTCTAAAAAGGGCCAATATACATACACTATTGGACCTTTTGAGTAAGACTGAAGAAGATCTTCTGAGAATTGACAGTTTTCGTATGGAAGATAGAAAACATATATGGGACACTCTAGAGAAGCATCTCCCAATTGATTTACTTAAGAATAAACTCTCGTTTTAAATCCATTGCAATTTTTTTTCTTCTTCTTTTTCGAGTTAGAATAAAAAGAAAACAATTTAGCATCTTTGGTACAATCTATATTTTCGCGAAATGGATCATAATAAAATGGATTTTAGGTATCTAGGGAAGATTCACTTGGAAGTAACTATTTCCTAGATACCTATGGTACTTCACGGTTGAATGAATCAAAAAATATCTAAAAAAGACCTAAAGTTAATGATTTATCAATGGGTAATGTTGCTCCAATACCTAACCAAAGAGCTACTACAGTACCGATTAAAAAAACGGTCGTAGCTACTGGGCGGCGAAATGGATTTTGGAATTTATTGACATTCTCTAGAAAAGGTACTGTCAATAAGCCTGTTGGCACAGAAACCATTAAAAGAACGCCCAATAACTTATTGGGTACCGTACGGAGTATTTGAAACACGGGAAAGAAGTACCACTCGGGTAATATTTCCAGAGGAGTTGCAAACGGATCTGCCGGTTCACCAATCATTGATGGCTCGAGAACCGCTAAACCTACATTACATGCAATAGTACCTAGAATTACTACTGGAAAAATATATAAAAGATCGTTGGGCCATGCGGGTTCCCCGTAATAATTATGTCCCATCCCTTTAGCTAATTTAGCTCTTAATACAGGATCATTTAAGTCTGGTTTCTTTGTTATTGGGATAGGTGAACTCTTTAGGATCCATCCCCCAAAGGAACCGGACATGAGAATTTATCATCATCCGGCTCGAGCAAGAGTGAAAGAAATAAGACCGCGGAAGATCCTTAATAGAATTAAGGTTTATAATGACTCAATGACTCTAGGCAAGAAAAGCTTTATCAGATTCTCTTTTCCGAAGTTGCACCTACAACTACTCATTGAAAATAATCCTATTCTTATGGGTAAATGCTCAATATCCAAGTGGGCTTACAAATTTGATCATGATCAATTGCTTTGTGGATTGTCTCATGTCTCTTGATTAGTTGGTATTTATCCCCTCAATATCGCAAGTTTCTTACCTCCAAACAAAATATTTACTTGTTACTAATAAAAAATCAAAAAGTTTAGCCTACATTCTTCCTTAGATCCCTTCTTTTACTCCGATAGTATTGCGGATCACAATCGATGCAAAGAAAATGAATGCATTTCCATACTATAATAAAAAGGTAAGTGTAATAAATAGAGAACTGGATCATGTCACATGACTTATTCCATTTCTACTCTATGGGATCTTACGGAGCCTGTTCATGGATGACATGGTTGCGGTATGATCATAGAAGATATTCTCCTCAAGTGAACCAGCCTATCCTTCCTAGGTAGGGGACTTACATGTTGATTGGATGCGGAGACACCTTTGGTTGTGAATTCTAATGTGGCAGATCCAATTCTTTATCTGCATGGCCAAATCAATAATTCAAGTCACACACTCCCATAATCCGCCTTTTTTCTTTCGTAAAATTAACTTCAACTATTTGTATTGTATAAAAATACTTTGGAGTTGAAGAGAAGTATCCAAATGACATGTGTTATTTTACAATAACCCATGCTTGTAGCAATGAAATACCAAAACCTACCCGATATGATATATGATAATTATAATTCTCTATGATATGCCTTCCCTATAAAGGACCCGAAATACCTTGCTTACGTATCATTGGAAAGTGCATTAACATAAATACGGCAGTAAGCAGAGGCAGTACAAAGGTATGTAAACTATAAAAACGAGTCAAAGTGGATTGGCCCACACTAGCACTTCCGCGTAATAACTCCACTAAAGGCGATCCTATTACCGGAATGGCGTCAGGTACACCTGTCACAATTTTGACTGCCCAATAGCCAATTTGATCCCAAGGCAAAGAATAACCAGTTACACCAAATGATGCAGTCAAAACAGCCAAAACCACACCTGTGACCCAAGTTAATTCGCGGGGTTTTTTAAATCCCCCTGTGAGATACACACGAAATACATGCAGGATCATCATTAAAACCATCATACTTGCTGACCATCGATGAACTGATCGGATTAACCAACCAAAGTTGGCCTCGGTCATTATGTATTGAACCGAGGAAAAAGCCTCTGTAACGGTTGGTCGGTAGTAAAAAGTCATAGCAAAACCGGTAGCGACTTGTACTAGAAAACAAGTAAGTGTAATTCCCCCTAAACAATAAAATATGTTGACATGGGGAGGAACATATTTACTAGTTATATCATCTGCAATTGCCTGAATCTCAAGACGTTCCTCAAACCAATCATATACTTTATTGAGATAGGTAACTAACCCGAGTCCCCCTCTAAGAGCCGTATATGAAAATTTCATCTCGTACGGCTCAAGCAGAAACACAAAAATTTTCAACGAATATTAGAAAAAAGGTTCAAAACTTCATCAGCCACTGAATTGGGTCGATTTGCCTTGAAGATATCAAATAAGAAAAATCCGGAATATCTTCTTTGTGATGATAATGCCAAAAAATCTCAAGTTGGCGCGTCTTTCTTTCTTCCTTTCCCTTATGTTGGTCATTAGAGGCTTCTTGACTTTTCTCTTCCCTATAAAGGATTTGTTTTTTTATGCGTAATATAGAAATTATCTTGTTGAGATCCTATGAATCAGTTCAATTAAAACCTTAGATTCATACTAGAGCCACGATGATTTAGTCTCAAGCTAAACAAAAGGCAAGGGTTCTTCGAATAAGAACCGCTTGATAATCATTTATTGAATCAGTGTAATGACTCGACAAAATCGAGAGAAAAAAAGTTGTCTTTTGGGCAAACAAAATTGGAAGGAAGAAAATTTCTTTTTTATTTTTATTTAAGAACTACTTGAATTTTTCAGTCTGGTTGCGAGGTCTTAATAGTGAGTATGAATCATAGTTCCATTTTTTTTTGATCCACTCTATCTATTTCGTGTTCCAGATACTAGAATAAATAATATCTGACGAATTAGAATCATCTTGATAGAGATAACAGGCCCTTTCTATGTATTATCAATAGGATCAATTCTAACAAGTCACACACTCATATTCCAGAGATACCGAAACAAAAAAATTCCGCGGTCGAACTACCATAATATCTAGAAATGTAGATCTTAAACTAGAAAGGCTTTTTTGGATGGAAAAACTCTGACTTCCTAGTTTTAGTTAGTAGAAACCTAATTGGTTAAAATTCCGTCCAGTAAAACGGAAGAATTATAAATTTCTAAAATGATAGATAGGAATATAGCGAATAAAGCCATTGCGATCCCCATAAAAGGAGTAGTCCCCCAACCCGGGGCGACTTTCCCATATTCCGAATTCAAGGGTTTCAGTAAACTACCTGCACCAGTTCGTTTTGGCCTAGGTTTAGAACTATCTTCAACGGTTTGTGTAGCCATAAATTCTATTTAATCATTGGTGTTGACTTTGTATACTATTCCGTTGTAGTTGTAAATACACGATCTTTTCGTAGATCCATTGTAATCTTGAAATTCTATAAAAATGGAAACAGCAACTTTAGTCGCCATCTCCATATCTGGTTTACTTGTAAGCTTTACTGGGTATGCCTTATATACCGCGTTTGGGCAACCCTCTCAACAATTAAGAGATCCATTCGAAGAACACGGAGACTAATTTAAGTAAGAAGTCTCCCAGATAGGGGGACTTCTTACTTAAATGAAATTATTTTATTCTTTTAGTTGGAGTTGGTGGAACCTTAGGTGGTTCTCGGAAGAAGATAGCGAAAAAAATTATCCCTAAAGTCGAAACTAAAAGGAACGTATAAACCAATGCTTCCATAGATTCGATCCTGGTTTATTTACAATTATAACTTCCACACCTATTCATTTGTCATTTGGGATAATTTCCCATATAAAGAAAGAAAAAGAGTCAAAGAAAGGATGGGAGATGTTTCCCATGTCAAATCAAAAAAGAGAGGTGAAAGATACTATAACAATGTGTATCAAACTGCCTGTTTCCTTGTAGTTGGATCTCCCACTTTTTGGAATGTTCCAAATTCCACTTGAGCATCCAAATCTGGATCAATACCAGCAAAAACATCTCGGAACAATGTTCTAGCGCCATGCCAAATGTGTCCGAAAAAGAAGAGCAAAGCAAAGGTAGCATGACCAAAAGTGAACCAACCCCTTGGACTGCTGCGAAAAACACCATCAGATTTCAAAGTAGCCCGGTCTAATTCAAAAATTTCCCCTAATTGAGAACGCCTCGCATATTTTTTTACAGTAGCAGGATCAGAATAACTTACTCCATTAAGTTCGCCACCATAGAACTCCACCGTTACACCTACTTGTTCAACACTATATTTGGATTCTGCTCTTCTAAAAGGAACGTCTGCTCTAACAATTCCCTCCTCATCTACCAAAACAACCGGAAATGTTTCAAAAAAAGTAGGCATACGGCGTACAAAAAGCTCACGTCCTTCTTTATCTCTAAAGACGGGATGTCCTAACCATCCAACAGCTATTCCATCCCCATTGTCCATTGAGCCTGCTCTGAATAATCCCCCTTTTGCCGGATTATTACCAATATAATCATAAAAGGCTAATTTTTCGGGAATTTTAGACCAAGCTTCTGATAAACTAAGATTTTCGGCTAAACCATTGCTAACTCTTCGATATATTTCTTGCTGAAAGTATCCCTGATCCCACTGATAACGAGTAGGCCCAAATAATTCGATTGGGGTCGTTGCTGACCCATACCACATAGTTCCAGCAACTACGAAAGCTGCAAAAAAAACAGCAGCGATACTACTGGAAAGTACAGTTTCAATATTGCCCATACGTAATCCTTTATATAGACGTTGAGGCGGACGGACACTAAGATGGAATAAGCCCGCTAATATACCCAATGTACCCGCAGCAATATGATGAGAAGCTATTCCCCCCGGAACAAAAGGATCAAAACCTTCTGCACCCCACGCTGGATTTACAGCTTGTACTTTTCCAGTTAGTCCATAAGGATCGGATACCCATATCCCAGGACCATACAAACCCGTTACATGAAATGCCCCAAAGCCAAAGCAAGCCACCCCTGCAAGAAATAAATGAATTCCAAAGATCTTGGGCAAATCCAAAGAGGGTTTTCCCGTCCGCTCATCAGAGAATATTTCTAGGTCCCAATATACCCAATGCCAGATCGCTGCCAAGAAACACAAGCCAGAAAACACAATATGCGTACCTGCCACACCTTCATAACTCCAAATACCCGGATTTGTTACAGTTCCTCCTGAAATACTCCAACCACCCCACGAATCCGTTATTCCTAAACGAGTCATGAAGGGAATTACGAACATACCTTGTCTCCACATTGGATCCAGAACAGGATCAGAGGGATCAAAAACTGCTAATTCGTATAAAGCCATTGAGCCAGCCCAACCAGAAACTAGAGCTGTGTGCATTATATGCACCGCAAGCAATCGACCCGGATCATTCAATACGACAGTATGAACACGATACCAAGGCAAACCCATGGAAATACCCCTTTAGCAAAGAAAAATAGACACGATGTCGCTTTATTTTATCGCATTGAAAAAGACTATCCATATCCTATGTACCTAACCCTTCTAGGGGATTCTGTGTCAGAAAGCGCGAATATTTATTTCATTCCATTAAAAATAAGAAGCCAATTCTGTTCATAAGAAGAAAGAGAAGCAGATCTATTCTATACTCGATAAGTGCCAATATGCAATGGGTAACTTGGCCAATTTGGAAAAAACGAAGAATAGATCGCTACCCCTCTTTGTTTAGCATTCAAATCACCCATTCCCTTTTCTTTATTCAATCTGTCTTACATTCCTTATATGTATAACCTTTCAATCTACGTATTAATAGAATCTATAATATTCATATAGAATAAGAATAAAAATTAAGACAATAAACTGCGGATTCTTTCTTTCTGTTCCATTCTTACGTTTCCATATTAAAGTGTGGTTTTCTTACTTAAATTTAATAATATTAATCTAATATGCCCATTGGTGTTCCAAAAGTACCTTACCGGATTCCTGGAGATGAAGAAGCGACTTGGGTTGACTTATACAATGTTATGTATCGAGAAAGGACACTTTTTTTAGGTCAAGAGATTCGTTGCGAGATCACGAATCATATTACAGGTCTCATGGTATATCTGAGTATAGAAGATGGAATTAGTGATATTTTTTTGTTTATAAACTCCCCAGGCGGGTGGCTAATCTCAGGAATGGCTATTTTTGATACGATGCAAACGGTGACACCAGATATATATACAATATGCCTCGGAATAGCCGCCTCCATGGCGTCCTTCATTCTGCTTGGAGGAGAACCCACCAAGCGTATAGCATTCCCTCACGCGAGGATTATGCTTCACCAACCTGCTAGTGCTTATTATCGGGCAAGGACACCAGAATTTTTACTAGAAGTAGAAGAGTTACACAAAGTTCGCGAAATGATCACAAGGGTTTATGCAGTAAGAACAGGCAAGCCTTTTTGGGTTGTATCCGAAGACATGGAAAGGGATGTTTTTATGTCAGCAGACGAAGCCAAAGCTTATGGACTTGTCGATATTGTAGGGGATGAAATGATTGACAAGCACTGCGATACTGATCCAGTGTGGTTTCCAGAAATGTTTAAGGATTGGTAGTGTCCGGATTTCTTGTAAAGTTATTTCACAGCTAAATTCGTGTTTTCCTCGATTTAATAGAAAATAGAAAGACTTCATGATGAGCAATCATCAGGTTAAGATGGATCTAAACCAATCCATTTTTTTCTATATACATACAACATGCCGACGGTTAAACAACTTATTAGAAACGCAAGACAGCCAATACGAAATGCTCGAAAAACGGCCGCGCTTAAAGGATGCCCTCAGCGTCGAGGAACATGTGCTAGGGTGTATGTGCGACTCGTTCAGATCATGACTTCAAACAAATATAAAAAAAATTGAAGTATCCATGATTAGTACCAATGAATAGGATATAGCTTCTCTATCCTAGATTTCTATGGTATATGGAATTTATGGTTTCCTTTGGTGCAAATCCAATTATCTAAATTGGAAATAAGAAGCAATTCTCCCATTGGTAGCAAATGGTTATCCATTAAGCGGAGGAAATAGTAATAAAAAGAAAAAGGCTTATGCTCCTTTATCTTAAAAGAACGGACTAACAGGGTCAGCTACTTAGCCAACTTTCATAATTAAATACCGTCACTGTATGGATAACTCTTATTGTGAAAAGAGCTATTTACTCTATAATGGATAGGTAGAGCCAAAGAATGTGGACTATACAAGTTCGCAATACCTTTTGATGAAAGAAAGGGCTCCGGTGTATAGAGAGGGCCTCACCGTTTAAAAGGGAACCATAGAAACGATGGAACCCACTATTTTTTTTAGTATTATTAGAATGAATTTGTTATTTCGTATAGAAATAACTGAACGGAGTGGAATAAAAAATCGTGGTTGGGAAGGTTACTATAGCAAAAGCCATTGGAATTAATATTTTATATATCGGAATAATTAGTTTTGTTATTAATGAGAAAAAGGGTGGCTAAAAGAAGAGAAATCATTAGTTATTCATTAAGGTTAATTTGATTCAATGACCAGAGTTCCGCGAGGATATATAGCCCGGAGACGACGAACAAAAATGCGTTCATTTGCCTCAAACTTTAGAGGGGCTCATTTAAGACTTAATCGAATGATTACCCAACAGGTAAAAAGAGCTTTTGTTTCCTCTCATCGAGATAGAGGTAGGCAAAAGAGGGATTTTCGTCGTTTGTGGATCACTCGGATAAACGCAGCAACGCGGGTATATAAAGTATTCGATAGTTATAGTAAATTAATACACAACCTGTACAAGAAGAAATTGATTCTTAATCGTAAAATGCTTGCACAAGTAGCTGTATCAAATCCAAATAATCTTTACACGATTTCCAATAAAATAAAGATCATCAATTAAAGGTATAAATAAAGTAATATACTGGAATAATAAAAGATGAATTCCCGGAGAGGGAACTCCGGGAAGATACAATAAATTAAGATTAAGTGGTAGGAATCAACGAGCTGGATTACTTTCTTTATAATATATATAGGTCTGGCCCTTTCGAATTCGAATAAAACATCAACAATCGGAACTTAAGTTCCGGTTGTTGTTTCTTAAATTTTGGTTGTTGTTTCTTAAGTTTCGATTGGAATTGTACTTTTGCGTTAATTGAGGAATATGTCTATTTTTTCTGGGTCTAGAACCTGTAATTATTGAAATTGACTGGGCTTGAAATTGCTTTTCGTTCTCATAGTTACGAAACGGTAAGAAAGATAAAATACGAGCCTGTTTTATAGCAAGAGTAATTAATCGTTGTTGTTTCAAGGTTAATCTATTTATTCGTCTCGATAATATTTTTCCTTGTTCACTAATAAATCTATTAATTAAACTCATGTTTCTATAATCAATTCGATCTCCCGGGCCAATCCGGGGACGCCTACGAAAAGGTTGTTTAGATTTACGAAAAGGTTGCTTGAATTTACGAAAAGTTTGCTTGGATTTACGAAAGGGTTGCTTGGATTTATTAAAAGTTTGCTTGGATTTACTAAAGGGTTGCTTAGATTTAAGAAAAGGTTGTTTAGATGTATACATGATTTATTCCTTATTTAAAATTTGAAAATTTGAAAATTCACTTCTTTATTTTATTAATTTAGGATCCAGAAGAAGTAGTTTTTCTTTGATCCATATCTTATTTGATTCATATTATAGTATATGAATACCCTCTATACATATGAAATAATATCTACCGGAAATCAGATGAGTTGATTTGTATTTTGTATTCTATACTATGTTTTCTTTATATATTAAATATGAAGTTCTTACTCTTTCTGTTGTTTGGAAAGATCAAACACACGATGTTCCTATTTCTTTATTTCGTGATGAGTCGTATGCTTGCGACAATAACGACAAAATTTTTTGAATTCTAATTGTCCGGGTGTATTGTGGCGATTCTTTTGAGTACTATATCTAGAAATCCCCGTCGATTCCTCATTGGCACCTTTTCGAACACAACTGATGCATTCCAAAATAACTCTGATTCTAACATCTTTTCCCTTGGCCATGAACCTCCTTTTCTTTTTGGATTGACTTAACTTAATTCTTCTACTTATTCTTTTATTCTTCTATTTTGAATCCGAAGAAGAAGAATAAAATTCATTAGAATAATTTTTTTTTATTCTTTAATTAAGTAATAAAAAATAGAGAAATAATTAAAGAATACAATCCTTGTCGAATTAGCAAAGATTTTGGTTCGAAATCCTTTCATTTAATTAGCCAGCCCCGCCTTTTCTATGCTCTGATTTCTGAGGCCTTATTTAGCTTGGGTACCCCTTTAAATTGAATTTCTATTTTCAAAAATGGGGTTTACCAAATTTTTAATGACTCTGAGGTTCAACCCAATCCATCTTTTCTTTCTTTTTCCTTCCGATACTAAAAAAAGATTGAAAAGGATCAAATTTTGTCATATCACGAAGAAATCTATCCCTCCCATAGCAATAACTAGAATTAAAAAAAAGGGAATGACAAAGCATCTGGGAATAAACGATTAATTTCTATCAATAAACCTGCTAAAGCACCAAACCATAGAGTACTTAGCACGGGTGCTACAGAGAGATATGTTTTTATATCCCGCATTGAAAATCCTCCTTCCTTGTTGGAATACATATATGATCATAAACTCTTGCCCAAGATTGTTATGCTATATATAAAATGAACCATATCGACGAAATTTTCCTATCCCTAAAAAAGAAAAAGATGACCCCTTCTTCCTATATATTACCAAGGAAAAGTAATCCTTCTTTTATAGGCGAAATTATATTGGATTTTATATGTATATAATTCCTTAATTATATGAGACCAAAAAGAAGAAATGACACGAGGGTTCTATATATAGATAGAGAAAGAAAGAAGAAGAAAATTATGATGTGGAAAAGAAGACAGGAATTGTGTACAATGGCATTGTACAACAATTTAATTTGGAAAAGGGATGTAGCGCAGCTTGGTAGCGCGTTTGTTTTGGGTACAAAATGTCACAGGTTCAAATCCTGTCATCCCTACCTATTACTTCTTTCTTCTTTATAGGCAGTAGCGACGAGATCAATTAAAGTAAAGTGGGTATAACTTGAATTTGTGGAGACTATACGTACGTGAGATACATTAGGAATAGAAAAAGATTTTCTTTTTGAATGAATGAAAGCGCTCTTAGTTCAGTTCGGTAGAACGCGGGTCTCCAAAACCCGATGTCGTAGGTTCAAATCCTACAGAGCGTGATTCCATCTATTTTATGTCGAAGCAGAGTAAAATAACTTAACAAAATTGAATTGTAACTCCAATTTCAATTTGACCTCCTCTCTGGTCTGGAGGAGGTCAATCAAAAAAAAAAAATGACTCAATCAAAGATCCAACTGATCCCCACGCCTGTATTGCAAATACGCAGTCACGAATAATCCCGCTAAAGTAATAGGAATTAGGCCTAAGACGATTCCAAATAGAAAAACTTCAATCATTTCGATTTGTTCGAGGGGATAAAAAAAGAGGTACGATCTATCCCTAAATAGTACTCTAAATTATCCACGAATCTCAATGACCAAGAAAAGAATTCCTAATTAGTCTGGAAAAGAGTCGTAGAATGCCAGGAATCCCAAAGAAAGATTTTTCTTTTCTGAATTATAATTATTCAGTCAATTCAAATAAGGCGTATCTTGTTCAAGCCAATAAATAGAGCTGGGGTTATAGTTAAAGCAGCCAGTAGAAAACCAAAATAACTAGTTAAAGTAAGCATGAAAGAGTTAAATTCCATTTATTTTTTTTTACTACACTACATATGTTGGTAAAGCATTTACCTAAGTTATGGAAAATTCATAATTCATCAGTTATTTTAGATAATACTAAAAAACAAGATAGAGTAAGATACAGAAGTGTAAAAGAAAGTGGATTCATCAGATGATACATGAGTCCCTAATTCCGAATCAAGAGATTTGTTGTGGAATTTGTCAATTGAGTAAAGTAATAATATTAAGAACTAGATCATCTAACCCCATTGAATGAAAAAAAGAAATTCAATTTTCAGGGAAATTTTTGAATAAGAGATAAATAAACAATTGAATTTGAAAAAAAAAACTTCTTTCTATTTTGGATAATTTCTTTTTCAATAGGACCCTCTTTTTGGAGTGAACGATCGAATATTCCCCTATTCCTTCTTATTTTAACTGATTGTATTCCATATGGAATAAGAGGAGAACAAAAGCATTCCACGACCTGCCAAGGGGCTGTTAAAAAAAAAAAAAAAAGAAAGCTCTTCCTTGAATTTACTTTATTTTTATTCCTTTTTCGAACTCCAACCAAAGTAGATTCGAAGACGAGTCACTTCAATTATCCTTTTAAGTTCTATTCTATCTTCTGTCTTTCCCTATTTCATCTCGTAAAGTTCCGCGCTCGCAGTTTGGTCAAGAAAGTTAGACCTAATCCAACAAACAATACAAGGATGAATTACGAATTATGAAAGGATAGATTTCACATATACTTGTCCTTGTATTGTGTCAGTATGAGAATATCCTTCCTAAATTATTTATCCAAACCTATTGATCATTAACTTAGATTTTCCCAAGATTTTGGCTGCTATTCCGAATTACTCTATTATTCCGAAGCCAATGAAAAGTAAGTAGAACCTACAAAAATGGGGTTTTCTATTGATGCCTTGAATAACATATAGCTTACCTATAGACAAAAAAAAAATAAAAAAGTAATTATGTTTCGGAACCAGGCAAAACCAGATTGCTGTGCCATAGGAAGGATAGCTATACTAATTCGGTATACTCAAAATACACCTTTGGTACAAAATTGACAATCTCACAAGGATGAAATATCAGTAATTTTCTATTTACTGGTCGATCCCATCTTTTACGGAATCAATTCCTTTTTTGAATGTACAAAAATTTTGGGAGTTCAGCATGTCTGGAAGCACGGGAGAACGTTCTTTTGCTGATATTATTACCAGTATTCGATACTGGGTTATTCATAGCATTACTATACCTTCCCTATTCATTGCGGGTTGGTTATTTGTCAGTACGGGTTTAGCTTATGACGTGTTTGGAAGTCCTAGGCCAAACGAGTATTTCACGGAAAGCCGACAAGGAATTCCGTTAATAACCGACCGTTTTGATTCTTTAGAACAACTCGATGAATTTAGTAGATCCTTTTAGGAGGCCCTCAATGACCATAGATCGAACCTATCCTATTTTTACAGTGCGATGGCTGGCTATTCACGGACTAGCTGTACCTACTGTTTTTTTCTTGGGATCAATATCAGCAATGCAGTTCATCCAACGATAAAACAAATTCCAACTATAGAACTATGACACAATCAAACCCGAATGAACAAAATGTTGAATTGAATCGTACCAGTCTATACTGGGGTTTATTACTCATTTTTGTACTTGCTGTTTTATTTTCCAATTACTTCTTCAATTGAGAGAAAGAAAGAGACTAATAAGAATTCTCTTATCCCATTTGGAAGGATACCATCCTTATAACTACCCATGACTGTTTTTGTCTCTAGCATGACCAATTGATAAAATGTGGAGGAAAGTAGGGGAAATGGCCGATACTACTGGAAGAATTCCTCTTTGGCTGATAGGTACTGTAGCTGGTATTGCTGTGATTGGTTTAGTAGGTGTTTTCTTTTATGGTTCATATTCTGGATTGGGTTCATCTCTATAGTAATCGGAGGGACCAGATTGTAAACATGAAAAAGTAGGAGCTTAGCGGGTCCTTACCCCCCTTTATCTGATTAGAGCGGAAAGGACCCGCGGAATTTTTATTTTACTCTTATAACGCGAATTGAATCTATTCGATTCACTCTTATGAAGCAACAAGAAAAAGAGATCACTCGAGGATCCAATATCTTATTCCACGAAGGAAGTATCCTGAAAATCCTTGATTTAGTTTCGAGTAATAAACTAATAAAACCTTAATCAAAACTATTCAACTAGCCTAAAAATAAAAAAACCTTCAATGGAAGAGTTTACTTTTTTTTTGCAAAATTTCTGTAAATTTGAAGTTGAACTTAATTAAACAAGCCAAGCAATTTGCTCACAATCACAAGAAATTTTTCCCCCGCCATATTTTCTTCCCCTCTGTTTGTCCACTACCTCGGCTAAACCTAAGCAAAAGAAAAAGAGGTCCAAGAGACAGACCCGAATAAAGAAGAAATAGTAATCTTTGACGAATTAGGAAGAAAAAGGATTCTTATTTTGATACAAGAAGAATCGGCACAAGAAAAAGGCTTTTTCTTGTGCCGAATAGACGATTAAGAAGACCTGCAATCCCTCCGAAAAAGAAGAAATTTTAATTTGATTGTTCTCGCCTTTGCCTTGGATTCTCTTCTTTTGCATGGGATATAAATAAGGAATTCCAGACATCTCATAAACAAAAAGCAGTCTAAACAAAAAAAGGATTTCCAAAATAGATCATAGATAATTCTAGCAATTGCCAATAAATCGAGGCTTTTTACCAACTTGATGGTAAGAAATCCCGGGACCTAGAAATTCATTTCGTACAATTGAACCTTTTCAAACTGTTTCTTTTTGAGAACCAAAAAAACTTGTGCCAAAATAACGGATGCGAAGAAGAACAAAAGGCCTTGGACACGTAATGGATCCTGAAGCACGATTTCTGCGTCCCCCTGACCAAAACCTCCCACATTAGGATTGCTTGTTAATGGTTGATCAAGCTTGATGGATTCCCCCTCTGAAACAAGAAGTTCTGGTCCGGGAGGTATAATATCAATCACTTGGCGTCCATCTGATGCATCAACTATGGATATTTCATACCCCCCCTTTTCTTTACGTAGTATTTTTCTTACTATACCTGTTGACGTAGCATTATAGACTGTATTGTTACTCTTGCTACCATCAGGATAGATCTGTCCTCTTCCTCGGTTTCCCCCTACATATATGGGATATTTTAAGAAATGAGCATCTTTCTTCGTAGCAGGATCAGGGGAAAGAATGGGAAAGACAATTTCACTATATTTCTTACCGGGAACAGGGCCTATCACAAGAATGTTTTTTTTATCGGGACGATAACTCTGAAAAGCAAGATTTCCTATCTTTTCTTTTAACTCAGGGGAAATACGATCGGGCGGCGCTAATTCGAATCCCTCGGGCAAAATAAGAACAGCACCTACATTCAACCCTCCCTTTTTTCCATTAGCAAGAACTTGTTTCAATTGCATATCATAAGGAATTCGAAGAACTGCTTCAAATACAGTATCGGGAAGCACAGCTTGGGGAACTTCAATATCGACGGGCTTGCTAGCTAAATGGCAATTGGCACATACAATTCGTCCAGTTGCTTCTCGTGGGTTTTCATAACCCTGCTGCGCAAAAATGGGATATGCATTTGAAATAGATGTCCGAGTTATTACGTATATCATGATCGATACAGAAATCGATCGAGTTATCTGTTCCTTTACCCAAGAAAAAGTATTTCTATTTTCCATGTCCAATCGCAGATCCCAGAATTTCTACAATAAATTAGATAGGTAGCTAAGCTAATCTAGTTCCCTATACACGAATCTGTTGTCATTCTACTGCAACAGTTGTACTGCAATGATGAATACCTTAAAGTAGGTATAAATAGAAAGAATTTTGCTAAAATGGAAAAGGGCTTTCTTTCTAAAAAAAGATGCTTGCTAATTTGATTAATATTAATATCGGGAGATCAAATGAATTTATGCTTCACTAATTGAATGATAAATGACTACAAGCGAAGGAGATAGACGATTTAAACAAAAAAAGACCCAAAATTTCAAACATGTATCTAGAATTACTGGAAAACTACAAACAAAAATAGTGAAAATAAGCTCGTTAGGAGCCCATCCAAAATCGTTGTAGACCCAACGAATTACTAGTTCCCAACCACGGGTGGAGTGAAATCCAACAAAAAAATCAGTAACTAAAAGAATAAAAAAAGCTTTTATTGAGTCATTTAAATTATAGAAGAATTCCTGAACCCAAGAATTCAAAATGACAAGTTCCTCTTTACCCAGAAAAAAAGAACCACTTAGAATAGCCAAACAGATTATATTTGTCGAGAAATGCAAAATGGTATGGAGATGATCCTCATTATTTATTTTGACCCATTGTATTATTTCCTTGTGTATTCCTGTAGGAGGTTTTTGTACATGTGTCTTTAGTTTCCCTTTTATCATCTCGTCCAAGAGAGAAAGTTCTTCTAATTCTATGAATCTTTCTAGAATCCTTTTCTCTTGAATATCAGTTAAGAGAGTTTCGGATTGCCTGGTATTCCACCAATTCTTAATCCAAAGTTCCAGACATTTGTTAAATGAGGAAGAGACCCCCCAAGGCAAAAGTACGATAAATACAAGATATAGTAAAGAAGGCAATGCTTTCTTTTTTTTCATTTTTGATCTGTAAATGGAGTTGTTAATGAATATGCTTCATTCGCTGACTCTATTCCATTCCCTGACTCTATATGATGATATTTCTATTTCATGATATTTCTATTTCTTTGAAGCAAAAACTCTATAGGTTTGATACCCTGTATCTATTCTTCTTTTTTGTATATTAGTTATTAGTGGAATTTCAGTGCATTGGGTTCTTTCTTAGATCTAGATGGAATGAAATAGTGAAATAGAATAAAAAAAAAGCCCTTTCGGATGAAAAAGGAAGAATAGTATGCGATATATCTAACTTGGATAAAAAAAAATTAAAAGCAAATTTCTCTTATCCTCGTTTGTTCCTTCCTTTAGATAAATACTTAAAAATCCCCTTACAATAACAAATCCAATTTAGAAGGGACTTCCTCCCTGTGTTGAGAAAACTTTTCTTCTTCCAATTCTTCTTTTCTTCATTCAACTCAGTTCAAAAAAGATACCTCAAAATACTTCAATTGGTACGCGCAAGAAATAGGCCAATTCGGCAGCTTTTTGTTCAATTTCTCGTGGAGTAAAAAATTTATCATCAGTACGAGTCAAGGGAATGATCCCCTGGCCCCGGATTTCCATATAAAGAATACGACGAGGATAAAGACCCTCTTTAACCTGAATTCTAATTGATTGGATATCCCGCATAAGGAATCGAAGGAAGACGCGACGTTTTATTCCAGGGAATCCCCAACGAAAAATGCACACTATTCCCTCTTTTCTATCGAATCGGTCATAACCACTACCTACATTCCACAAAATAGTACACCACAAGTAGGAGCTAATGAATAGGCCTGCGATTCCGTAGAAAGACATCACGACCCCCTGCGGAAAAAAAAGAATTTCTTGAGATGGAAGTATAGATATAATATTCTTACCAAGATAACTGGAAATCCCAACCGATAAGAATCCTAGTGAACCTAGAAAAAGAATACAGGCCCAGAAAAAATTACCCCTTTTTCGAGAACCTTTTAGAAGTTCTACCCATATGTGTTCTGATCGCCAATTCATATTAGATATACTAAATCCAGCAGCGGTCGATTGAAATTGAGAGAATAAGCTAAATAATTTTGACTTTACTTTTTTTGATTCTGAAATCGCCTTCAGCAACTAGTACTCCTGTGAAATAATAGGTTAGATACATTGACTTTCTATTCAAAAAATATTCGTTGATTCAATTAAAATAAATAAAATAAAACTCGCTATACCTGGCTCTGCATATTCATGCATTTATGCTCGTAGCCTATATCCGCATCCATAACCGTTTTTCATTTGTGTGTAGAAAGTGTGTGTAGAAAAAGCCACATACCCTACCATATTATATTACTTACACTAAAAAATACTAGACAATCTTATTTTTTTGCACATAAAGAAATAAAGAAGTCATTGCAATTGCCGGAAATACTAAGCCTACTAAAGGCACGAAAATAGAAGGTAAGTTTAAATCCGTCATGGAATAGGTGTCTCAATTCAAATTTACTATTTCTATCTAGTCGAAAAATATCTTAAGATTCTTATGATATAATTAAGTATATCTATTATAAGGAATATTGACTATTGTATTGTATTTTTTATTTTTAGTTTGAAAAATATTCTGTAAAAAAAATGAAAGGATAATAAGAAAATTCCAAAAAAGGAGAACTAATTAAAAAGATTTTATTTTGATTTTCCCATCCTCATGGCCTTTCTATCTTTCTAATCTAATTTGAAATTGGATTCAAAAGAAAGCGGTTAGAATTTACTTCCTGCATACATACTTCTCTAGAAGCGCATACAATAATGCGTGGTAAAGGCGGAAAAATAGTATATTCAATCAAAATCAAAGGGCAAATTATCTTACCTACTATAGATCCCCTACTACCCTCTTAGACTTTAAAAGGCGATATACCACCCAAAGAAAGGGTATGAAAATGCCGGGTGGAGTTAGCTTTTCGACGAAGACCTGTCCCGTGCAGCGAAGCCCTGTTAGTAAGACCCCCCGCAATAATGGATTATAGAAGAATATTATTCCAAATACTCCTCTGGACGCATATAGTAGCATTGCGATTCCGAATCTTTTTTATTTATGAATATGAACAGAAAAAATTCATTGTATCGTTGGGTCGGAGCGGAGGTTTGGTCCAGAAAAATTAGAAACAAAACGTCTACTCTACCGCATTGAAGTCTATAGCGCTGTATTTCCACGAAAGTATAATTCTTACCATCAGGATACGATCCTTTCTTTTGAACTAAACGTCTCTACGATGGGTCCAGGTTCTATGTCCAATCCCAAATCAAGGATTTCTCGCTCTTGATCGGAGTCATAAACTAAAAAAAAACTACCTTTTTATCCTTTTTCTCAAGGTTATAGAAAACTTCCTTATCTAGTTCTAGCATTTTGAAAAAAAAAAAATGCTTCTTTTTTTACACACAGTTCGAGTCACTTGTTGACTCACGATTACGCCTGTTAAAAGTTTCAAACGTCCTCTTTTTTGAAATTGAAAGAGAGTCCTATAAAAAGGTCTAACTTCCAAACTATGTCTTTTTTCATTCATTCTCCTTTAGTTTTTTTCTCTATCTAGAAGTGGAATAGAATAACCCGGTTGAAGGGTAATGATCATACGTCTGTAATGCATTGTATGGCCCAGAATAGGTCCTATTCTTCTACCTTTTCCAGGTAGTCGATGGCTATTCACAGCTACCACCTTAACACCAAAGAAGAGTTCGACCCAATGCTTTATTTCTGTCTTAGTGAATCCCGATTCGACATTAAAAGTATATTGATTCTTTCCCAATAAACGAAGACTTTTTTCTGTAAATACTGCGTATTTGATTCCATTATCATTATCATATGATAATACTATATTTTATTATTTTATTATTTTATTTGTATTTCTTTATTGTATTATACCTTAATATATATATTCTAGATATATAGAATAGACGAATCTCAATTTGTCAAGTCTCATGATCATATCATGATCTATTTTTATTCGGCTCAATCTTTTTTTTCTAAAAAAGATTGAGCCGAGTTTAATTGCAATCAATTAGAAGAATAAAGAAGAATTACTGCATTTCATAACTGATTTTTTTCTCTTTTTATTTCGTTTCTTTTTTATTTATACCTTCTTTATCTTTAGTTTTATCTAGTTAATCAATAGTATCTACCGGCTCGAACTCGAATTTGATCGCCTTCCATACTTCACAAGCTGCGGCTAGTTCAGGACTCCATTTGCAAGCTGCTCGGATAATTTCATTACCTTCGCGAGCAAGATCGCGCCCTTCGTTACGAGCTTGTACACAGGCTTCTAAAGCCACTCGATTAGCTGCTGCACCAGGTGCATTTCCCCAAGGATGTCCTAAAGTTCCTCCACCAAATTGTAATACAGAATCGTCCCCAAAGATTTCGGTCAGAGCTGGCATATGCCAAACATGAATACCACCTGAAGCTACCGGTATAACACCTGGCATGGATACCCAGTCCTGAGTGAAAAAGATACCGCGAGCACGATCTTTTTCAATAAAATCATCGCGCAATAAATCAACAAAACCTAAAGTCATTTCGCGTTCCCCTTCTAACTTACCTACTACTGTACCGGAGTGGATATGATCTCCCCCAGACATACGCAATGCTTTAGCTAATACACGGAAATGCATACCATGATTTTTCTGTCTATCAATAACTGCATGCATTGCACGGTGAATGTGAAGAAGTAGGCCATTGTCGCGGCAATAATGAGCCAAAGTAGTATTTGCGGTGAATCCCCCAGTTAAGTAGTCATGCATTACAATAGGAACCCCTAATTCTCTTGCAAATACAGCTCTCTTAATCATTTCTTCACATGTACCCGCAGTCGCATTCAAGTAATGCCCCTTGATTTCACCGGTTTCGGCCTGTGATTTATAAATAGCTTCGGCACAAAAGACAAAACGGTCTCTCCAGCGCATAAATGGTTGTGAGTTTACGTTTTCATCATCTTTGGTAAAATCAAGTCCACCACGTAGACACTCATAACACGCTCTACCATAATTTTTTGCGGATAATCCCAATTTTGGTTTAATAGTACATCCCAATAAAGGACGACCGTACTTGTTCAACTTATCTCTTTCAACTTGGATACCATGAGGCGGGCCTTGGAAAGTTTTTGAATAAGTAGGGGGAATTCGTAGATCCTCCAAACGTAGAGCACGTAGGGCTTTGAAACCAAATACGTTACCTACAATGGAAGTAAACATGTTAGTAACGGAACCCTCTTCAAATAGGTCTAATGGATAAGCTACATAACAGATCCATTGGTTGTCTTCCCCAGCAACAGGCTCGATGTGATAGCATCGTCCTTTGTAACGATCAAGACTGGTAAGTCCATCAGTCCAAACAGTTGTCCATGTACCAGTAGAAGATTCGGCAGCTACTGCAGCCCCTGCTTCTTCGGGCGGAACCCCCAGGCTGAGGACTTACTCGGAATGCTGCCAAGATATCAGTATCCTTAGTTTCATACTCTGGGGTGTAGTAAGTCAATTTATAATCTTTAACACCAGCTTGAAATCCAACACCTGCTTTAGTTTCTGTTTGTGGTGACATAAGTCCCTCCCTATAACTCTTGAATTAAGAATTCTCACAATAACAGGGTCTACTCGATGTTAATTAGGCGTAAATGAAACTTTAGCAAAAATCTCGTAAAACAAAAAGGATATTCAATTAATATAATATCAACTCATTAAAGAAAATTGAGGGCATGCTTAGGTTAATGAATATGTTTCATTCATATATAATGCGTACACCCTGTGTATGTTCTATCCTATAGGAATTCCAATATAGGAATTCGATAGGAATTGAGTTGTTGTTATGGTAAGTTAACACGGTTCGTTATTAAACCATGGATTTGATTTACCAAATCCATAATTATTGTATACTCTTTGATAGATATAGCGCAACCCAAATTAATTCCTAATCCTTATTTTACAAGTTCTTAATAGTTCTCTTTTCTTATTTTGAATGCAAATACCTAACTAAATACTAATAAAATTCTTTGTTGACAGCAATCTATGCTTCACAGTAGTATATATTTTGTATATCGAAGTCCTAGATAGGAAAGTAGAGTAGGCACAGATCCTCCACAAAAGGCAAAATGTATATGAAAAAAAAGATTGATTGAACTTTCCAATGGACTCATTCCATGAGTAAACGATTGAATGGGATTCGCTTGGGCAACGAAATCAAGTCCTGGTCCCCTTTTCTCTCTTATTGAATTAACTAATTCATTTCCTTTTTACTTTTGGATTTTTTTTGATTTGATTTGGCATTATTCAACAATAAAAAAAGAAAAATTTCGACAAATTCCTTTTTTTTAATTATGTGATAATTATGAGAACCAATCCTACTACTTCTCCTCCCGGGGTTTCCACAATTGAAGAAAAAAGTACAGGTCGTATCGATCAAATTATTGGACCCGTGCTGGATGTCACTTTTCCCCCAGGCAAGTTACCTTATATTTATAACGCTTTGGTAGTCCAGAGTAGAGACACTGCCGATAAGCAAATTAATGTGACTTGTGAGGTACAACAATTATTAGGAAATAATCGAGTTAGAGCTGTAGCTATGAGTGCTACGGACGGGTTGATGAGAGGAATGGAAGTGATTGACACGGGAGCTCCTCTCAGTGTTCCGGTCGGTGGAGCTACTCTCGGACGAATTTTCAACGTTCTTGGGGAGCCTGTTGACAATTTGGGTCCTGTAGATAGTAGTGCAACGTTCCCTATTCATAGATCTGCGCCTGCCTTTATCGAGTTAGATACGAAATTATCCATCTTTGAAACAGGTATTAAGGTCGTCGATCTTTTAGCTCCTTATCGACGTGGAGGAAAAATAGGACTATTTGGGGGGGCTGGAGTAGGTAAAACAGTACTGATCATGGAATTAATCAATAACATTGCTAAAGCTCATGGGGGCGTATCCGTATTCGGTGGAGTAGGGGAACGGACTCGTGAAGGAAATGATCTTTATATGGAAATGAAGGAATCCGGAGTAATTAATGAAAAAAATATTGAGGAATCAAAGGTAGCTCTAGTCTATGGCCAAATGAATGAACCACCGGGAGCTCGTATGAGAGTTGGTTTAACTGCCCTAACTATGGCGGAATATTTCCGAGATGTTAATAAGCAAGACGTGCTTTTATTTATCGATAATATCTTTCGTTTTGTTCAAGCAGGATCAGAGGTATCCGCTTTATTAGGGAGAATGCCCTCCGCAGTGGGTTATCAACCTACTCTTAGTACAGAAATGGGTTCTTTGCAAGAAAGAATTGCTTCTACTAAAAAGGGATCTATAACTTCGATTCAAGCAGTTTATGTACCTGCAGACGATTTGACCGACCCTGCCCCTGCCACAACATTTGCACATTTGGATGCTACTACCGTACTTTCCAGAGGATTAGCTTCCAAGGGTATTTATCCAGCAGTAGATCCTTTAGATTCAACCTCGACTATGTTACAGCCTCGGATCGTTGGCAACGAACATTATGAAACTGCGCAAAGAGTTAAGGAAACTTTACAACGTTACAAAGAACTTCAGGACATTATCGCAATTCTTGGCTTGGATGAATTATCGGAAGAGGATCGTTTAACTGTAGCAAGAGCAAGAAAAATTGAGCGTTTCTTATCACAACCGTTCTTTGTGGCAGAAGTTTTTACTGGTTCTCCAGGAAAGTATGTTGCTCTTGCGGAAACTATTAGGGGATTTCAACTAATCCTTTCCGGAGAATTAGACGGCCTACCTGAACAGGCTTTTTATTTGGTGGGTAACATCGATGAAGCTAGCACGAAAGCTATAACCTTAGAAGAGGAGAACAAATCGAAGAAATGAAATTAAATCTTTATGTACTGACTCCTAAGCGAATTATTTGGGATTGTGAAGTGAAAGAAATCATTTTATCCACTAATAGTGGCCAAATTGGCGTATTACCAAACCACGCCCCCATTAACACAGCAGTAGATATGGGTCCTTTGAGAATACGCCTCCTCAACGACCAATGGTTAACAGCGATTCTGTGGAGCGGTTTTGCGAGAATAGTTAATAATGAGATCATCATTTTAGGAAATGATGCGGAACTGGGTAGTGATATTGATCCGGAAGAAGCTCAAAAGGCACTTGAAATAGCCGAAGCTAACTTGAGTAAAGCTGAGGGTACGAAAGATTTGGTTGAAGCGAAGCTCGCTCTCAGACGAGCTAGGATACGAATCGAGGCTGTCAATTGGATTCCCCCATCCAATTGAAGACAATCCAGTGGTTTATAGTTGATACAAAGAAAAAGGGAAGAGGGGTAGAAAAAGTTATTAGATAGCGAAGCGAAGTAAGTCCAATGCTATCTAGTAATTTTTCTACCTACTTACCTACTATTGGATTTGAACCAATGACTCCCGCCGTATGAAAGCAATACTCTAACCACTGAGTTAAGTAGGCAATTTATCACCACAAAGGAAGACCCATTACTTCGATCGATTATATATTGAATCCCTTTTCTAAGCAATACCGCTCTGTTATTGGTCTGTTATATACTAAATACTAAACTAAATACTAAACAGATACAGATCAAAGGGGTATCCTCTGGCATTAGAAAATATTCATCTTGACAAGAAATTATCTATATGTTAAGATATCTCTGATAAGGGCTATAGCTCAGTTCGGTAGAGCAACTCGTTTACACGTGCGCCAATGCTTTTCAAAGGAGCTTATTATGCAATGAACATAATCGATCTTATTGCAAAATCAATGTCTTACTTCATAGATTCGAGAGAATAGGAGAACAGTAGCCTGACAAACAGTCGGTTCAGTCCGATTCAGGTGCCAATTCAGGTGCCTAATCAAATAGAACCCTTATGGATTTGCTAGTTGATAAGGTAAATATCCAGCCCACTAAATGCTAGGCGTAATGAGGATAAGGGCCTCCAAAAAACTTCTTTTCGTTCTATGAACTTTAAGGTGTATGAAGTCTCATAGTTAACTCTTGCAGTGGAACGATAGAGACTCCATTTCACTTAGGTTGATTTAATTTAGACCGGAGGCAGACCTAAGTCAAGGTAATCCTCCTTTGAAACACTTTGGTATTGCTCCTAGATAGATCATAATACAAAAAATCAATCAGAGCACAGGGAGCCATCTCATTATCTTTCCGTAAAGAAAAACTATGGTGGACTAACTGATCTTTAAATCAGTTTATGAAAGAGCCCAATGCAAAAAAATGCATGTTGGGTCTTTGAAACAGTTCAAATCATTTCGATAATAATCCGTTTGATCTGTTTTACCGAGAAGGTCTACGGTTCGAATCCGTATAGCCCTAATATGCCCTTTTTTAGATTTTAGGATCTCTATCCTATGTTTTCTTTAGTTTAGTATAGTTTTCATTTTCTCATTAGTATTTGTTTATAGACTGGATAGGCGCCTGCGACATAGAATAGAGATAAAAGCATTACCAAAGGCTCATTCATCGAAAATCAAAATCATACAGACAGGAAAAGAAAAACGAATTTCTATCAAATCAATAGAAGAAAGGATCCTTTCCCTGATTTGAATCCCGTCCTCCTTCAAATAGGATATCTCTAGACTTCCCTATAATAACTGCAATGATTTTATCCATTTTGCGAATTCCTACTTTGTTTTAAGTATATTTATTACTTTGTTTATAGATACATTATGTAAATTGATCAACTTTAAATAGAAAAAATAAAGTAAAGAGTAAATAAGAAAACAGAATATTCTGTCTCATAGTTCTGAAATAGAGTTCTTTATTTTTATTTTATAGTATTACTTCTCATTAATTATACTGCATAGATTAGTCCTACTATCTTAATTAGGTTCTAATTTAGTAGTATTCTCATTTTTATTTAATAGTCTCTTATTATTTTATTATTAAATATTAAATAAAGGATAGAGCTATTCTTTTTTCTAGAGATTCTAGAGAAAGCGAGACAAAGTGAAACGAGAAAGTTTTCTTTATATAAGAATTAGATCTACATACACCATATCTAAATAGAATGGAAATCCAAAAGAAAGGGAGTTGGGATTCCATTGGATGAATCTTTAAAGAAGATGCAGCACAGAGGAAACAAAGGCTAAACTTAAACTAAGCGCTTTTGTTTGAACAAAAAAGATTCTTGTTTCACCGAGGAAAAGAGAGAAGTTCTGGATAAATTGACAATGCTGAATTGAATTGACTAATTTAAGTTCCGCCTATTCCACATTAATGGGAGTACATTATGTTTCTGCTTCACGAATATGATATTTTTTGGACATTTCTAATAATAGCAAGCCTTATTCCTATTTTGGCATTTTCGATTTCAGGACTTTTAGCCCCGGTTAGTGAAGGACCAGAGAAGCTTTCTAGTTATGAATCGGGTATAGAACCCATGGGAGGGGCTTGGGTACAATTCCGAATACGCTATTATATGTTTGCGCTCGTTTTTGTTGTTTTTGATGTGGAAACCGTCTTTCTATACCCTTGGGCAATGAGTTTCGACGTATTGGGTGTATCCGTTTTTATCGAAGCTTTGATTTTCGTGCTTATCTTAGTTGTTGGTTTAGTTTATGCATGGCGAAAAGGAGCCTTGGAATGGTCTTAACTGAATATTTAGACAAAAAAAAAGAAGGAAAAGATTCTATTGAGACAGTTATGAATTTGATTGAGTTTCCCTTACTTGACCAAACAAGTTCCAATTCTGTTATTTCAACTACACCAAATGATCTTTCGAATTGGTCAAGACTCTCCAGTTTATGGCCCCTTCTATACGGTACCAGTTGTTGTTTCATTGAATTTGCTTCATTAATAGGCTCACGATTCGACTTTGATCGTTATGGATTGGTACCAAGATCAAGTCCTAGGCAAGCAGACCTAATTTTAACAGCCGGTACGGTAACAATGAAAATGGCTCCCTCTTTAGTGAGATTATACGAGCAAATGCCTGAACCAAAATACGTCATTGCTATGGGAGCCTGTACTATTACAGGGGGAATGTTCAGTACGGATTCCTATAGTACTGTTCGGGGAGTTGATAAGTTAATTCCTGTGGATGTCTACTTGCCGGGCTGCCCACCTAAACCGGAGGCAGTTATAGATGCCCTAACAAAACTTCGTAAGAAGATATCGCGAGAAATAGTTGAGGATCAAACTCTATCTCAAAATAAAAATAGATGTTTTACTACCAGTCACAAGCTTTATGTTAGGCGCAGTACTCATACAGGAACTTATGAGCAAGAATTGCTCTATCAATCACCATCTACATTAGATATATCTTCTGAAACTTTTTTCAAATCCAAAAGTTCAGTACCTTCCTACAAATTAGTGAATTAGGAGAGGGGCTCTTTTGTGTAGAAAAATAAAAAGCAGGGCAATCTTTCAAACTTGCATCCGAAATGTGAAATATTTATACAAAGAGGGAGAGATGAAGACAATGCAGCAGGGTTGGTTATCTAATTGGCTAGTCAAACATGAGGTGGTTCATAGATCTTTGGGCTTTGATCACCGAGGAATAGAGACTTTACAAATAAAAGCAGGGGATTGGGATTCCATTGCTGTCATTTTATATGTATATGGTTACAATTATTTACGCTCCCAATGTGCTTATGATGTAGCACCCGGTGGATCTTTAGCTAGCGTGTATCATCTTACGAGAATACAATATGGTATAGATAATCCAGAAGAAGTCTGCATAAAAGTCTTTGCCCAAAAGGATAATCCTAGAATTCCGTCTGTCTTCTGGATTTGGAGAAGTGCCGATTTTCAAGAACGCGAATCTTATGATATGGTGGGAATCTCTTATGATAATCATCCGCGCCTTAAACGTATCCTAATGCCTGAAAGTTGGATAGGCTGGCCCTTACGTAAGGATTATATAACCCCCAATTTTTATGAAATACAAGATGCTCATTGAATGATAAGAAATTCATGCTCACTTATACAACACAACTCCAGATTTTATTCAAGTCAAGGAATATTTTTAGGTTCTTTTCCTAGATGAAACGGAATACCTATTTATAATTAATTCCTAATTATACAAAAGCATTCCAGATAGACTGAGCAAAAAAAGGGTTTCATTTGGATTCCCCTATTTTGAAAATCGCATATTAATTTCCTTCATATGAACAGAAAAATAGGATGACTCAAAGAAGTTCTCTACCAGGAACTTTGTACCGCGCACATTACTTAGCACAACTAGGAAAATAAGATAAGATAAAGATAAGCAAGACTAAAAAAATATTCGTCGGAATAGCGGAATACAAAATTAAGAAACGCAAAAAAATAAAGGGGAATCTCACCCCCTTCTTTATCATAAAGAAAAGATATATTTTAAAACTTCTTTAAAAAGAAAAAGAAGTGCCTCTATATTTATATTATAGATTTATCCACTTAGATGAATAAATATTATTAATGAATATGTATCACAATCCATCTCGAGGTATTTGGATCAATACCTATTCGGTGGATCTTTTTTTTTTTTTTCTCTGCCAGGAACCAGATTTGAACTGGTGACACGAGGATTTTCAGTCCTCTGCTCTACCAACTGAGCTATCCTGACCTTTTCTTGTGCATCATCCTAGTAGAGTATTTGTATCTATGTCAATTAAAAGGACTAAAAATTAATTAAAGTATTTCAAATTTTAAATTTGAAAATGGGGGGGGAGTAGTCCTATGCATTGTGCATGGTTTACTTAAATAAAACTTAAAAATAGAGTGAATAACCAAGATTTCTTGCCGATACTCTAATAAAAAAGAAATCTATTCAATGAATAGGATAAGATCCATTGAGTTCTCTTCGCATTCCTTTGTGAAAGAGTAGAATGAGAAAGCTAATGAATCTTAAACCCATTGCATTGATAAAAAGAAAAAAAAGTGCATTGATAAAAAGAAAAAAAAAAAGAGGATAAATAATAATAATATAGTATAGTTAGGGAATAAAAGAGGATTTGGGGATAGAGGGACTTGAACCCTCACAACTTATAAAGTCGACGGATTTTCCTTTTACTAGAAATTTCATTGTTGTCAGTATTGACATGTAGAATGGGACTCTCTCTTTGTCCTCGTCCGATTAATCCACTTTTTTAAAGATCTCGAAAACTTTGAATTTTAATTGAAGAATTTGATTATTCAATATTCGATTGGAGTGGATTCACAATAATGAAAAAAAAAAATTATGATATGAGTTTTTTATTTCATAATCATTATCATTTCTAATTTCATTTTTAAAAAAGATAAAGAACCTATATTATAATTAGAATATAATATGAGTTCTGTGATTAATCGTTTGCTATGTCAGTATCTATACGTGTTTATTAAATGTATAAGGTATAAAACCCCTCTTTCTCTAATTTAGAACTAGAAGGAATTCCACTAACAACACAACGTAATTAACTCGATTCGTTAGAACAGCTTCCATTGAGTCTCTGCACCTATCCTTTTCCTTTGTATTCTAGTTCGAGAACCCCTTGTTTTCTCAAAACACGGATTTGGCTCAGGATTGCCCTTTTTTAATTCCAGGGTTTCTCTGAATTTGGAAGTTACCACTTAGCAGGTTTCCATACCAAGGCTCAATACAATCAAGTCCGTAGCGTCTACCGATTTCGCCATATCCCCATTTCCCTCTTCTTTGAGACCAGGATTCCTTGTGTAATTTCATCCATCTCTTAGTTTTTTTTTTGAATCATTGAGTTCATCACTCAACGTAGTCTAGCAGTTCAGTTCGACTCTATTTGAGAGACCTCGCTTGCTTATTGCAATTCAGAATTGAATTGATTCTATCCTTGATGTATTTGCAATTCAATCCGAATCAATATATCCAAAAGTTTTTATCTCCCCCACCTCCCGTCTTACTTTTTTATAGTATTCAAAATTATACTATAACGCTTGATATTTATTCTTTTTTTCTAATCAGAATTAGCAATTTTATTTACTCTGACTCTATGTTCCCCTTAGTGAAATATTAATCCTCAAATTATTAACAAATAATAAAGTCTATAATGATCGAATGAAAATACCAATAAATTCTATAATTTTATTTTTTAATATCCTATAGTTAAGCATATCAAGCTAACTTTATCTTTAAGAAGTTTTAGTATTTTTTTATTTTTATAAGTATAACTTCAAATTTAGAACTAGTTAATAGCTAAGATTAATAACTAATATCTGAGATTTTACGGATTTCCTATACTATACCTATTTCTATTTGTTACACTATTTCCGTTATGTAAGCCCACTTAGCTCAGAGGTTAGAGCATCGCATTTGTAATGCGAGGGTCATCGGTTCAAATCCGATAGTCGGCTTTTTTTTCTCTATCGATGTTCTACGAACAAGAATCTCTTTTTTTCCGAATTAAATGGAGAATCCAGGATCTTTTATGTTTTTTACCTTACAATTTTGCTAGATACAAAACAATAAAATAAATAATATATATACAAAAAAAAAAGTTTTGATGAAATTCCATTTTTTGGGGTACTTTAGTTGATTTTACTCTGTTTATCCTGTAGTTTAATTCAGTTTTAATTTCGATGTATTCTGTAATGTAAATACAATGAAATTAATTGTGTAAAATGAAATTTCAATAAAATAAAAAAAGGAGTCTTCATGTCCCGTTATCGAGGACCTCGTTTAAAAAAAATACGCCGTCTGGGAGCTTTACCAGGACTCACTAGAAAAACACCTAAATCCGGAAGTAATCTTAAAAAAAAATTCAATTCTGGGAAAAAGGAGCAATATCGTATTCGTCTTCAAGAAAAACAGAAATTGCGTTTTCATTATGGTCTGACAGAACGACAATTACTTAGATATGTACATATCGCTGGAAAAGCAAAAAGGTCAACAGGCCAGGTTTTACTACAATTACTTGAAATGCGTTTGGATAATATCCTTTTTCGATTGGGTATGGCTTCAACCATTCCTGGGGCCCGCCAATTAGTCAACCATAGACATATTTTAGTTAATGGTCGTATAGTCAATATACCAAGTTTTCGTTGCAAACCCCGAGATATTATTACTACGAAAGATAACCAAAGATCAAAAGGTCTGGTTCAAAATTATATTGCTTCATCGGACCCGGGGAAATTGCCAAAGCATTTGGCGATTGACACGTTGGAATATAAAGGACTAGTAAATAAAATCCTAGATAGGAAGTGGGTCGGTCTCAAAATAAATGAGTTGTTAGTTGTAGAATATTACTCTCGTCAGACTTGAACTTAACGAAAAAAGGAAAGGTTCATAGAATTTTCTTCCCCTTCCCCTTTCCCCGAACTAAATCGCCCTAAGACCATTACCATTAATTTGTATTTTCCCATCAACTAGCTAAAATTGATTAACCCTAGGATTAGGATCCTTTTTTCTTTTTTCCTCTATGTGTATTTTACATACCACAGTAATTTGCTATAGAGAATTTCTAATTTCTATTAAATCAAAATAAGATAATATAAGATATTATATTATTGCTGGAAAAAATTGTTATTTGATTTGATACATTGTGATCCTTAACGTTGATGAATTAAGAAAAACGGAAAGAGAGGGATTCGAACCCTCGGTAAACAAAAGTCTACATAGCAGTTCCAATGCTACGCCTTGAACCGCTCGGCCATCTCTCCTACATAACTTATTATGGAAAATAAACTGAGTGAATAGCGAGTTTTCTTATTCCTGCAGTACAGGTACAACCGCAACCACTCGGGGGTTCCATAGTTCTATTGGAAAAATTCCTTTTGATCTAAGTGGAAGGATACAGGATTTTTTACTAGAAATTGCGCTCGCTATAAAATAAAAGTTTTAATTTGGGTTTTCCCGCAACTAAAGAAAAAGAAAATGGAAGAATTCTTCTTATTGCATAATAAAATAAAGAAACCTTAGAATTCCGTTTGCATAAGATACGCTACACCATACTATCGAAATCAAAAATAGGGTATGAGACAATTAATAACTTTGAAAACACGAAATAGTTGATAACATAAGTTGTTGTTCAGAAATAGGAAAGTGGAATGAAATCCAGTCTTAGTCAAATATTTCATATCTCTTCGTGTCCAAGCAGAAGGAAAAGGATACAATTTGAGCTGAGCGGAAAATCCATATCTCTCTTATCCATTTAAAGCATATGGATTTAGAGTAGAGCATATGGATCAATCTATTTATAATTATAAGAATCGAATGTGTTTGTTTTTATGTTATTTTGTGAAGGAATGAAAACAATTCTATATAGAATGGGTTGGGAATTATGCCTAGATCCCGTGGAAATGGAAATTTCATTGATAAGACCTCCTCAATTGTAGCCAATATTTTATTGCGAATAATTCCGACAACCTCAGGAGAAAAAAAGGCATTTACTTATTATAGAGATGGTGCGATTTGACTCTTTTTTTTGCTTTTTTTTAGCCCTACCTATACCTCAGTCTTACGAAAAAGAGAGGGGGGTTGGCATAGAGAGAACCAAATTTGTAAAGCAAACAAACCCACGCTTCGGGAAGGTGAGGCGAACTAACAATTCCTTCCGTCGTGTATCCTCGATTGATGCGGCTTCAGATACTTCAATTGTAGATTTGAGTATTGAGCGAAAGGTTACACCTACAGGATATGGTATGGTATGGATTACAGGCCAATCCTACTCTATTAGTATCCGTAGGCAGCATAGGGGAGAAAAGCACTACACCTAGAAATAGGAATCAACAAGAGAAAAACTTTGTTAGAAATTACCCCTTTCCTGATCGGTATCAGGGCTGGGAAGAATGGTTGGGATAACAAACAACCATCAGGTTTGTACTTTGGATACCCCTATAACCATCAAAGATCGTTGAAGTAGCTAATTCCTCTAAATAGGAGGCGTTGAGAACAAAGAAATTATTGGAGCTATCGTTTTCCTCTAGCATTAATAGAATTCATTGGTGTTAAGAAAAACCTCTTGTGGGAAGGTTGGCTAGAGATTTCTTGGAAAAATACCAGCCCCTTTCGGTTCATAATGAGACGGGACTAATTCTATTTTGATTCTATAGATTATTTCGCTTAGTACTATTATGTACAGAAGGGAGGAGCCGTATGAGATGAAAACCTCATGTACGGTTTTGGAACGGAGATTTTTTGAATAGAATGAACGACCGTAACGGATGTTGGCTCAATCCGAAGGAAATTATGCGGAAGCTTTGCAAAATTATTATGAAGCTACGCGACTAGAAATCGATCCCTATGATCGAAGTTATATACTCTATAACATAGGCCTTATACACACAAGCAATGGAGAGCATACAAAGGCTTTGGAATATTATTTCCGGGCACTAGAACGAAACCCCTTCTTACCGCAAGCTTTTAATAATATGGCCGTGATCTGTCATTACGTGCGACTATCTCCACTATAGAAAGAAAAAAAAAAAAGAGAGGATCAAATTTTCTAGTAAATACTAGAAAAAAAGGGCTTTCTACATAGGGATCGTAAAAACAACGATTTTTCCCTATCAGCTGTAGGAAGGAAGGACACTTCACGAGAATCAAAAAACGAAGAAAGTATGGCCTATACTACTACTCTATGGATAAAGTTTCTCAAATTGATAGAGAAAGCACCGTAAAGATCAATTAGTGAGCGACTGGGTCGATACAACTAAAAAAAACTGCTTACTTATCCCATGATATGGGGCAAAATTTAGGAATCCGCTTATGTAATAGAGCCGATCCACTAAGGGATTAAGCAGCGGTGTAGTATCAGATCCCAAAGATAGTAAGTTCTTTTTTCTTTCTTATGGAAAAAAGTCTTTTTCAAGGATTCTATAGAGATTTCATATATGAAACCGGGATAGTTACCTCTCAGAAAATTTGAACGAAGGCTCTATATCTATCTATGCTTCATTCTTCTGAAGGTGGGAAAAAAGATCAAACTGATTATTGATAAAAATTAGGGTTTGAAACTTAGGTAATTAATTTCTTCTGCTTAACCCAAGAACAAATTGGATCGATTTTTGATAAATCGAATTCAGTTAAGATAGGGGAAATTCAGATAGCAATTTCTGAGCCGTATGAGGTAGGAAACTCTCAAGTACGGTTCTAAGGGAAGGAACTTCCTATTCCGACCGAGGAGAACAGGCCATTCTACAGGGTGATTCGGAAATTGCGGAAGCTTGGTTTGATCAAGCTGCTGAATATTGGAAACAAGCTATAGCGCTTACTCCGGGAAATTATATTGAAGCACAGAACTGGTTGAAGATTACGAAGCGCTTTGAATTTGAATAAGACCATGCTCCTTCTTTTTCATAAAATGGGTGGTTTGGTTGTTGATCCATTAATCAAATAAATTAGGTCGTAAGATCGAATCAAGAATTTCATTATATCCATTTCTTATACCTTCTATTTTATATGATATTTCATAAGAATAAACCATAGGGATAGGGTCTAGAATAGAAGTAATAAAGTGAATAAAAAGAGGGGGCAATCTAAATATTGCTAATATATTAGGACCATCTTATTAATAATTCTAATGAGTTATCTTGGAATTTAGAATCAAATAAAAAACCCTATATTATGCTCAAGGAAAGTAGATATAGATAGGAGCTTATGCCCTCAAAAAAAATACACTAGTTTCTTAAATTAAAAATAAAAAAGATTTTTTTCTTACGTCGAGAAATATTTGTTTTTCAAGATAAACAATGTCCGTTAGGCACCTAATCTTTATGTCATAATAGACCCGAACACTTGCCTCGGATTGACTTCAATATATAATTGCTCCAGTGAATAACTAAAAAAAAAATAGAAGGATGGTAGATAGTAAAGAAAAGAACTAATCACAATATCTATCTTTCAAAATCTATCTTTCAAAATCTATCTTTCAAAATATATATCTTTCAAAGATTCACTAAAAAGACAGTTGGCGGGTCTCTTTGTATGTCTTGTCCGGAAAGAGGAGGACTTAATGATTATTCGTTCGCCGGAACCAGAAGTAAAAATTGTTGTGGATAGGGATCCTGTAAAAACATCTTTTGAGGAATGGGCCAGACCCGGCCATTTCTCAAGAACACTAGCTAAGGGCCCTGATACTACCACTTGGATCTGGAACCTACATGCTGATGCTCACGATTTCGATAGTCATACTGGTGATTTGGAGGAGATTTCTCGAAAAGTCTTTAGTGCTCATTTCGGGCAACTTTCCATTATCTTTCTTTGGTTGAGTGGCATGTACTTTCATGGCGCCCGTTTTTCCAATTATGAAGCATGGCTAAGTGATCCTACTCACATTGGACCCAGTGCTCAGGTAGTTTGGCCTATAGTAGGGCAAGAAATATTGAATGGTGATGTAGGCGGGGGTTTCCGAGGAATCCAAATAACCTCTGGTTTTTTTCAGCTTTGGCGAGCATCTGGAATAACTAGTGAATTACAACTCTATTGTACTGCAATTGGTGCATTGATTTTTGCAGCGTTAATGCTTTTTGCTGGTTGGTTCCATTATCACAAAGCCGCTCCCAAATTGGCCTGGTTCCAAGATGTAGAATCCATGTTGAATCACCACTTAGCGGGATTATTAGGACTTGGGTCTCTTTCTTGGGCGGGGCACCAAATTCATGTATCTTTACCAATTAACCAATTTCTTGACGCTGGGGTGGATCCTAAAGAGATACCACTTCCTCATGAATTTATCTTGAATCGGGACCTTTTGGCTCAACTTTATCCTAGTTTTGCCGAAGGAGCAACCCCTTTTTTCACTTTAAATTGGTCCAAATACGCAGAATTTCTGACTTTTCGCGGAGGACTAGATCCAGTAACCGGTGGTCTCTGGCTGACCGATATTGCGCACCATCATTTAGCTATTGCTATTCTTTTCCTAATCGCAGGTCATATGTATAGGACCAATTGGGGTATTGGCCATGGACTTAAAGATATTTTGGAGGCTCACAAGGGCCCATTTACAGGACAAGGCCATAAGGGTCTTTATGAAATCTTAACAACGTCATGGCATGCTCAATTATCTCTTAACCTAGCTATGCTAGGCTCTACAACCATTGTTGTAGCTCATCATATGTATTCTATGCCTCCCTATCCATACCTAGCTACTGACTATGGTACACAACTTTCCTTGTTCACACACCACATGTGGATTGGCGGATTTCTAATAGTCGGTGCTGCTGCACATGCAGCAATTTTTATGGTAAGAGACTATGATCCAACTACTCGATACAACGATCTATTAGATCGCGTCCTTAGACACCGCGATGCAATCATATCCCACCTTAACTGGGTATGTATATTTCTAGGTTTTCACAGTTTTGGCTTGTACATTCATAATGATACCATGAGTGCTTTAGGCCGTCCACAAGATATGTTTTCGGATACTGCCATACAATTACAACCTATCTTTGCTCAATGGGTACAAAATATCCATGCTACTGCGCCTGGCGTAACAGCTCCTGGTGCAACAACAAGTACTAGCTTAACGTGGGGAGGCGGCGAGTTAGTAGCAGTAGGTGGCAAAGTGGCTTTGTTACCTATTCCATTAGGAACCGCAGATTTTTTAGTCCATCACATTCATGCATTTACCATACATGTGACTGTATTAATACTTTTGAAAGGTGTTTTATTTGCTCGGAGTTCCCGTTTGATACCCGATAAAGCAAATCTAGGTTTTCGCTTTCCTTGCGATGGGCCTGGCCGAGGGGGAACATGTCAAGTATCCGCCTGGGATCATGTTTTCTTAGGTTTATTCTGGATGTACAATGCAATTTCGGTAGTCATTTTCCATTTCAGTTGGAAAATGCAGTCGGATGTTTGGGGTACTATAAGTGATCAAGGGGTGGTAACTCATATTACAGGGGGAAACTTTGCACAGAGTTCCATTACGATTAATGGGTGGCTTCGAGATTTCTTGTGGGCACAGGCATCGCAAGTCATTCAGTCTTATGGTTCTTCATTATCTGCATATGGTCTTTTTTTCTTAGGTGCTCATTTTGTCTGGGCCTTCAGTTTAATGTTTTTATTCAGCGGCCGTGGTTATTGGCAAGAACTCATTGAATCTATCGTTTGGGCTCATAACAAATTAAAAGTTGCTCCTGCTACTCAGCCTAGAGCCTTGAGCATTATACAAGGACGCGCTGTAGGAGTAACCCATTACCTTCTGGGTGGAATTGCCACGACATGGGCATTCTTCTTAGCGAGAATTATTGCAGTAGGATAGTGGCTAGGAGGATTTGAAAGGCATTATGGAATTAAGATTTCCCAGGTTTAGCCAAGGCTTAGCTCAGGACCCCACTACTCGTCGTATTTGGTTTGGTATTGCTACCGCACATGATTTCGAAAGTCATGATGATATTACTGAAGAACGTCTTTATCAGAACATTTTTGCTTCTCACTTTGGGCAATTAGCAATAATCTTTCTATGGACGTCCGGAAATCTGTTTCATGTAGCTTGGCAAGGAAATTTTGAATCATGGATACAGGATCCTTTACACGTAAGACCTATTGCTCATGCGATTTGGGATCCTCATTTTGGTCAACCCGCTGTGGAAGCCTTTACTCGAGGAGGTGCTGCTGGTCCAGTGAATATTGCTTATTCTGGAGTTTATCAGTGGTGGTATACAATAGGATTACGCACCAATGAGGATCTTTATACTGGAGCTCTTTTTCTATTATTTCTTTCTACGCTGTCCTTAATAGCGGGTTGGTTACATCTACAACCCAAATGGAAACCAAGCCTTTCGTGGTTCAAAAACGCGGAATCTCGTCTCAATCATCATTTGTCAGGACTTTTCGGGGTAAGTTCTTTGGCTTGGACAGGACATTTAGTTCATGTTGCTATTCCCGCATCCAGGGGGGAGTACGTTCGATGGAATAATTTCTTAGATGTATTACCCTATCCCCAGGGGTTGGGACCCCTTTTGACGGGTCAATGGAATCTTTATGCCCAAAACCCTGATTCGAGTAATCATTTATTTGGTACCGCTCAAGGAGCGGGAACTGCCATTCTAACTCTTCTTGGGGGATTCCATCCACAAACACAAAGTTTGTGGCTGACCGATATGGCTCACCATCATTTAGCTATTGCATTTATTTTTCTCATTGCCGGTCACATGTATCGAACTAACTTCGGAATTGGGCACAGTATTAAAGATCTTTTAGAAGCGCATACTCCTCCGGGGGGTCGATTAGGGCGTGGGCATAAGGGCCTTTATGACACAATCAACAATTCGATTCATTTTCAGTTAGGTCTTGCTCTAGCTTCTTTAGGGGTTATTACTTCCTTAGTAGCTCAACATATGTACTCTTTACCTCCTTATGCATTCATAGCACAAGACTTTACTACTCAAGCTGCTTTATATACTCATCACCAATATATTGCAGGGTTCATCATGACAGGGGCTTTTGCTCATGGAGCTATTTTTTTCATTAGGGATTACAATCCGGAACAGAATGAGGATAATGTATTGGCAAGAATGTTAGACCATAAAGAAGCTATCATATCTCATTTAAGTTGGGCTAGCCTCTTTCTAGGATTCCATACCTTGGGCCTTTATGTTCATAACGACGTCATGCTTGCTTTTGGTACTCCAGAAAAGCAAATCTTGATCGAACCTATATTTGCCCAATGGATACAATCTGCTCATGGCAAGACGACATATGGGTTCGATATACTCTTATCTTCAACGAATGGCCCCGCTTTCAATGCGGGTCGAAGCCTATGGTTGCCCGGATGGTTGAATGCTGTTAATGAGAATAGTAATTCGCTTTTCTTAACAATAGGACCTGGGGATTTCTTGGTTCATCATGCTATTGCTCTAGGTTTGCATACAACTACATTGATTTTAGTAAAGGGCGCTTTAGATGCACGCGGTTCCAAATTAATGCCAGATAAAAAGGATTTTGGATATAGTTTTCCTTGTGACGGCCCAGGGCGCGGCGGTACTTGTGATATTTCTGCTTGGGACGCATTTTATTTGGCAGTTTTCTGGATGTTAAATACCATTGGGTGGGTTACTTTTTATTGGCATTGGAAACATATCACATTATGGCAGGGCAACGTTTCACAATTTAATGAATCCTCCACTTATTTGATGGGATGGTTAAGAGATTACCTATGGTTAAACTCTTCACAACTTATCAATGGATATAATCCTTTTGGGATGAATAGTTTATCGGTATGGGCGTGGATGTTCTTATTTGGACATCTTGTTTGGGCTACTGGATTTATGTTCTTAATTTCCTGGCGGGGGTATTGGCAGGAATTAATTGAGACTTTAGCATGGGCTCATGAACGCACACCTTTAGCTAATTTAATTCGCTGGAGAGATAAGCCCGTGGCTCTTTCCATTGTGCAAGCAAGATTGGTTGGATTAGCTCACTTTTCCGTGGGTTATATATTCACTTATGCAGCTTTCTTGATTGCCTCAACATCAGGCAAGTTTGGTTAATTTAGTTTGTTTTTTTGTACTGTATCAGCACCTAGTTCATTACTCTTGATAGAGAGGGAGGATCTGCCTTTTTAGATTTCTTTTTCTATTTATTTTTCCATCTAGGATTAGAACCGTATACTTGGTAATAATAGCAACGACACATTATGGCAAAAAAAAGTTTGATTCAGAGGGAGAAGAAGCGGCAGAAATTAGAACAGAAATATCATTTGATTCGTCAATCTTTAAAAAAAAAGATAAGAAGCAAAGTTTCTCCCTTGAGTTTGAGTGAAAAAACGAAAATGCGAGAAAAATTGCAATCCCTACCGCGTAATAGTGCACCTACACGCCTTCATCGACGTTGTTTTTTGACCGGAAGACCTAGAGCTAACTATCGACATTTTGGGCTATCCGGACACGTACTTCGAGAAATGGTTTATGAATGTTTGTTACCGGGTGCAACAAGATCCAGTTGGTAAGGATAAAATACCCTTTCGTATTTGTATGGATTTCTGGAATTGATAATCATAGAGGAGCCCTCTTTACCATTCTGTATAAATGGACTATTCTATTTGTATAGATATTGGTAGAGGGGCGTATCCAACCCTCTTTTATCCACTAGTTACCCCTCTTTAGTTTAAGAGTATAGAGCAGTTTGGTAGCTCATAAGGCTCATAACCTTGGGGTTGCGGGTTCGATTCCCACTACCGCCTCCATACTCCTTCTTTATGATATATGCATGATATAATATATACATCATGCATTTGTATCTGGATTTTTTGATTTCCTAAAAGAGTTTTGGTCTAACAGTTTTTTCTCGGAAGAAGCAAAAAAATAAAAGAAAGAATAAAATATGAAAGAAAAGCGTCCATTGTCTAATGGATAGGACAGAGGTCTTCTAAACCTTTGGTATAGGTTCAAATCCTATTGGACGCAATCTTATTTCTATCTATTCTTTAAATAACTATACTAAACTAAAAACAAAGAAAACTTTTTTGCATGATTCAAATGAAAAAGCTTTCTCAACGATTCCTATTCTACTAACAAGAGTAGACATGCAAAATTTATTTGTTACTGAAGAGAAAACCGTTCCAGCTGTTCCTGAATAGCTTCCTTCAAAAGGATTTCCGCTTGCTCGGTGAATGTCTTGCTAGAAGATATAATTTCTTGGAATTGAGGTTTAGTATCTTTTAGATGTTTACGTAACTCATCCAGAAATTTATTTACCTGTTCAATTTCTAACGAATCAAGATATCCTCTTGTTCCGGTATAAATAGTAGCTATCTGCTCTTCCACTGGGAGAGGATTTGCCTGGGATTGTTTAAGCAATTCCCTTAATCGTCGACCCCTTGCCAATTGATTCTGACTTGTTTTATCGAGAGCAGAGGCGAATTGTGCAAAGGCTTGTAACTCTGCGAATTGCGCTAGTTCCAATTTTGATTTGCCAGCTACTTGTTTCATGGCTTTAATTTGAGCCGCGGATCCTACTCTGGAAACAGAAATACCCACATTAATAGCGGGTCGAATTCCGGCATTGAATAGATCCGCAGATAAGAATATTTGTCCATCTGTAATGGAGATTACATTAGTAGGAATATAGGCGGAAACGTCTCCAGATTGAGTCTCAACTATTGGTAAAGCGGTCATACTTCCTTCGCCTAAAAGAGAATTTAATTTAGCGGCTCTTTCTAAAAGGCGTGAATGCAAATAAAAAACATCCCCTGGATAAGCCTCACGTCCGGGAGGTCTTCTTAATAGAAGGGACATTTGGCGATAAGCTTGTGCCTGTTTGGAGAGATCATCATAAATTATTAAAGTATGCCGTTCGCGGTACATAAAATACTCAGCCAGGGCTGCTCCCGTATAAGGAGCGAGGTATTGTAATGTAGCAGGTGAATCCGCCATTTCAGCTACTACAATAGTGTATTCCATGGCCCCCTCCTCATGGAAAGTAGTTACTACTTGAGCTACGGAGGATGCTCTTTGACCGATAGCTACATAAACACATATTACACCTTGCCCTTTTTGATTGAGAATTGTATCTGTGGCTACTGCTGTTTTGCCAGTCTGTCTGTCCCCAATAATTAACTCTCGCTGACCGCGCCCTATAGGGATCATCGAATCGATAGCAATAAGCCCTGTTTGAAGAGGTTCGTATACGGAACGCCTGGAAATTATACTTGGAGCAGGAGATTCAATTAAGCGAGATTCGGAAGCTATAATTTCGCCTTTCCCATCAATAGGTTTAGCCAGAGCATTTACAACACGACCCAAGTAAGCCTCACTCACGGGTATCTGAGCAATTCTTCCTGTTGCTTTTACAAAACTTCCCTCTTGTATCATCAACCCATCGCCCATTAATACAATCCCAACATTTTTGGATTCCAAATTCAGAGCAATACCCCTAGTACCTTCTGCAAATTCGACTAATTCACCTGACATTATTTCACCAAGACCTATAATACGAGCAATCCCATCCCCCACTTGAACTACGCGACCTATATTCTCAATCCCTACTTTCCTATTATATTGTTCAATACGTTCGCGGAGAATTTTATGAATTTCGTCGACTCGAAGGGTTGCCATTAGTGTTTCTTGACTCTTTTTTCGGAAGCAAGGGGAAAAATAATGCCTAAATTCTAAACGAAAGTAGAAGTTCAAGGCCTAATTAATTTAATTATTTCTTCCATTCCAGGGACCCGAGAATGCCAATATTAGCACGAATCGTACGGAAATGTAACTCGGTATTCAAACAACTATTCAGAGTTCCTAGAGCTCCTTGTACGGCCTGTTGGAAAACCCGCTGTCGGACCTGATTCATTGCCCTTTGTTTTTCAAAATAAAGGGTTTCGTTTTTAGACTTTTCCAATTGTTCCAAACTAATAGAAGTAGCATTAATCAAATTTGCTTTTTCTCGTTCTATCTCAGAGTATCCATTCATTCGATACTCATCCGCTTCTAGTTCGACTTTCTGTAATCGAATCCGAGCTTTTTCGAGTTGCTCAATGGTCCCTCTACGCAATTCTTCTGAATTTCGAATAGTACTCAAGATCCTCTGTTTTCGATTATCTAATAAATCTTTTAATGAAAGTAGATTATTTTGTAAGTTTACAACTTTTATGATCTCTTCCCGAACCAAACATGAATCTTTCGATTCATTTGGCTCTCACGCTCCTTTTTTTTTTTCTATAGCTATTTCCATATCTTTTTTTTAAGTAATGAGCCTATCCTCTATCTTCTTTTTTATGTTTATATTTCAATATACCGAAACCTATATAAGACTAGATAAATATTAAGAGGACTCTTCCGCCTAGATAAAAATATATCATGGTCAGCAAAGTTGTTTCTTTATTTTTATTTGCCCTCTAGTTAATAATTTCAATTTCATTAAGAAAAACTAACTAAATAAATGGAAAATGAAAATTAATAGAATTCTTTTTTATTTTTTTTTTCTTCAAATCCAAAAAATTTCTCTTTTTTATACATAGGTCGTCGATTCGGCATTGGTTAAAAAAGGGCAGGGTGCCCCCTTTTTTTTCTAGTAAATAGTTCAAACCATTTTATCGATATGAGTGTTCTATATCAGATAAATTTTACATTAGCTATTTCCCGTTTAAATTGGTACTAATACTAATATAGTTGTAGAAAGAGTACCTCTTTTTGCCTGGACTTCAAGCAGTTTAGCTTTAACCGTGTTAATGGTCTCACATTCTTGGTTTATAGAGAATCAAAGTTGATTTACCAATGAGTCGCGAAATGCTATGGTTCTTCCATATGATTTCTGAATTTATTCAGAAGTAATTCGTCGAGATCGTGCACCCTTTTCTTATTTATCCGAAAAATACTAAAAAATATTATAAAGTGCAGCCGGATAGATCCAATCTATTCTTGAAATAGACAACTCGCACACACTCCCTTTCCAAAAAAAATCAAAACACCAACCACTACAGTTAGATTTATTAGATTTGTTGCTAAAATATCGGTATTAAGCCCGAAACTGCCAGCGGATGGCCAGTGAGCTAAAAAAACGAAAGAATGGGTTACATTTTTCATATGCTCTCCTCTTATAGATAGGACGAACAAAGAACAAAGTTTTTCGATCACTTACTTCGCTCGCCCTTTTTTGATCGGTTTTTTTAATGCAAATAGATTCAATCTAGTAATTTCTTTTAGATTAAGTCTTACGTCTTGTTTGACCGGTGAAAGACTTCCTTTGTTGAAATGTTCTGTTCCCAAAATTCCTAAAATAAAAGGAAAAAACTTTCCACTTTCCTAAACTAAGGACGGGAAATAAGAAGGTGAGCATATCTTCTAAATTAATAATACTCAACTCAGCCCTTCCTAGAATGGGGTATTATCTGTCCCGATAAATAGATAATTCCAGGAGTAATAAATAGGAGTAAATTAAATAAAGTATTGATATAATTGGAATTGTGGAAGCAAATACCAATTTACTAAAAAAAGAAAAAAGTATCTAATCGAAATCGAAAGAATTTTTTTTTTAAGATTAAACAAAAGGGTTCGCAAATAAAAGCGCTAGTGCCACAACTAGTCCATAAATTGTTAAAGCTTCCATAAAAGCTAGACTAAGCAATAAAGTACCTCGTATTTTACCTTCTGCTTCTGGCTGTCTCGCAATACCTTCTACAGCTTGTCCTGCAGCAGTACCTTGACCAACTCCAGGTCCAATAGAAGCAAGCCCTACGGCCAATCCAGCAGCAATAACAGAAGCAGCAGCAATTAGTGGATTCATGGTGAGTAGTTCCTCGTGTCAAAAAAAAGAAATGGTTAAGGATACAATCAACCAATAAATTCTTACTTCTAAGCTCTATTGGGGAGAAGTAAAGTAACTAAAAAGTACAAATTGAAATCAAATTGAAATGATAATGTGAATTGTCCGAACTACATAGAAGGGAATTCCATATCCATATATCGGATTAGATAATGAATCTAACCTAGGAATATATAATATAATATCCTATATATATACATTTGTTTCTTCTATTTTGTTTGCATATTTTCTCATTTTCTATTGAATCGGATTCTAAAATCATTGCTTAAAGTGGAAACCTGCATAAAAGAGGACTCCACTTATAGACATTAAGGATATTATAGTATAGATCTAGCCTGACTCCACCCTCCTTAATGCATATATACTTTGAAAATTCCATAATATAGTCTATTCTATTCTCTCTCCTACAACTCTAGGCTATATATTCATACGCATTTCTAACTATTTTTTTGCAACCAAGCAGATTATCTGGAACCATGCATGAATTGAGCTAAGCTGCAAAAAAAAAAAATACTATTTCCAAAAAGAGTCAATTCAATGATGACCCTCCATGGATTCACCTATATAGGCTGCGGCTAATGTTGCAAAAATAAGAGCTTGAATACCGCTTGTAAATAATCCAAGAAACATGACCGGTATAGGGATTACTAAGGGGACTAAAGAAACAAGAACAACAACGACTAATTCATCCGCCAATATATTCCCGAAAAGTCGAAAGCTAAGCGATAATGGTTTTGTGAAATCTTCTAGGATGTTAATTGGTAAAAGGATTGGAGTTGGTTTAATATATTTCTCGAAATAGCTCAATCCTTTTTTGCTAAGACCAGCATAAAAATATGCCGCTGACGTGAGTAAAGCTAAAGCAACAGTAGTATTTATATCATTCGTGGGCGCTGCTAATTCCCCATGGGGTAACTCTATAATTTTCCAAGGTAAAAGAGCACCCGACCAATTCGAAACAAAAATAAAAAGGAACATAGTTCCAATAAAGGGAACCCAGGGACCATATTCTTCTCCAATCTGAGTTTTGCTCAAGTCTCGAATAAACTCAAGGACATATTCAAAAAAATTCTGACCGTCGGTCGGGATGGTTTGTGGATTCCGAACAGCTATGACAACTGAACCTAGCAAGATAGTAATTACGACCCAAGAAGTGATGAGTACTTGGGCATGAATTTGGAAACCTCCTATTTGCCAATAGAAGTGTTGGCCTACTTCTACACCCGATATATCGTATAACCCCTTGAGTGTTTTAATGGAACAAGGTATAATATTCATATTGTCCTCTGATAAAAATTGAACTTCAAAAAAGGAATTCTTTTGATTCAACCATCTCTTTCTCAACTCAGCAACTTGAAGTATTAATCTTATATTTAGGATACCAAGAAAGCACATCAGATCATAATATATATCAATACCCTCTAATATATATCAATATTCCCCTTCTTTTTTCTATGCAAAAAAAATTCTATGCAAAAAAAAAGATATAGTAAAGTAAGTGATTCCATAAATTTACGCAGTTGCCCAAGAATTCACTATATATTCTTAATCAACGATTTCTTATATAGAGAGAACGGCCCTCACAAATTGAAAATACTAATTTGTTAAGAATCAATCGAATTGAAGTCATAGTGTCATCGTTGGCTGGAATCGATATATTCGCGAGATCCGGGTCACAATTTGTATCGACTAAAGAAATAGTAGGAATCCCCAAAATGGCACATTCCCGAAGAGCTATATACTCTTTTTGCTGATCAAGGACGATCACAATGTCTGGCAATCTCGTCATATATTTGATCCCGCCGAGATACCTTTGCAAAGTAGATAATTTTCTCTTCAAGATTGCCACATCTCTTTTTGGGAGATGGTGGAATTTTCCCATTTTTTCTTCTGCTCTTAAGTCTCTAAATTGAGAAAGTCTAGTTTTCGTAATCGACCAATTCGTTAACATACCACTGAACCACTTTTTATTAACATAATGACAACGAGCCCTTATTGCAGCTGATGCTACTAAATCTGTTGCTCTTTTTTTGGTACCAACAATTAAGAAACTTTTTCCCTGACTTGCTGCATCAAAAACTAAATCACAAGCTTCTGATAAAAAACGAGCCGTTCTAGCGAGATTTATAATATGAGTACCTTTACGCTTTGCCGAAATGTAAGGGGCCATTTTAGGATTCCATTTCTTAATACCATGACCAAAATGAACTCCTGCTTCTATCATCTCTTTCAAATTAATGTTCCAATATCTTCTTGTCATTTTTTCCACACTTCCTTTTTTTTAATCCTACCATTCCATTACGGAATTTAGTTCTTTTTGAAGATTAAGAAAGATCCGAAATAGCTTGAAATAAATAATAATTGTTCCGAGAGAACCTTGTACTAAGATAAGAGTTGGCCATTGATACATGGTATAAACATAACCACCTTAATGAATTAACTGACTTGTTTTACTTATTAAAATAAAAATCTTAAAAATCTAAAATTTGACCTGTTAGTGTTCTAAGTTCAAAAGTCTAGTAAAGTAAAAAATATTTTTATGGGGGTTCTTATGTCTCATAAAAATTGTTTGTTACGTCAGAATCTGAAGAAACTAATTCTGTATGGAGAAACAAAAAATCTCTCATTTCCGACGCGAATAGATTTTTTTTTTTTATTTCGAAATAAAGGTTCTTGTCTTGTGGGGAACGATGCACAAATTTTTGGAATCCGGTACCAACAGGTATAATCCCCCCCAGAACTACGTTTTCTTTCAAGCCTTTCAACCAATCAATGCGACCTCGTAGGGCAGCTTTTGCTAAAACTCGAGCAGTTTCTTGAAAACTTGCTTCAGATATGAAACTTTGGGTATTCAGGGAAGCCCTTGTTATTCCCAATAAGATTGCCCGATAATAGATCGATTCATCCAAAGCTCGTCCTGCTCGTTCCGCTCGCAATAGTCCGATTAATTCCCCAGGCGAAAAAACATTAGACATTCCATCTTCGGAAACCCGCACTTTTGATGTTACTTGGCGTATAATAATCTCTATATGTCTATTATGGATCTGTACCCCTTGGGATCGATAAACCTTTTGGATTTTATTAACCAAAGAGATACGACTTTGGGCTATGGTTAGCTCAGCTCCAATCAAGAATCCCCAAGGGACCCCAAGAATTCTTGGTATACGCTCATTCCAATCCTCAATTCTCCTTTCGAGATTCGGGGATAATGAATCAATTGAACGCGCTTCAAAGATTTGTTCCACTTTTGGAAGACCTTGCGTTATGTCACTAGATCTCGATTTTTCATATATAAACGTAACTAACCTATCTCCCTTGTAAAGGATTTCTCCATAATGACCATTAACAGTTGCTCCTGTAGTGGCCAAATAAGGTTTAGCTGCTCTTATAACAAAGGAATTCATATTTACAATGAAAATTTGACCGGATTTTTTTATGTGCGATTTAAATAGACATACATTTTCACAAATAAATTGTCCAAGGTGAATTATTGCCAATGTCTCTTCCCAAGAATCATGATGGACAAAGTGACAATTCAAAAGGAATGGATCCAACATTATGTTACTATCGAAATTAGAAATCCTTTTATTTTCATCTATTAAAGAGTATTTAAGTTCTTGAAGTACTTGGAAGGTTTGTTTTAAATTGTCAACGAACAAATATTTTTTTAACAGGATTTTATTATGCGTTAGTAAATAGTAAGATGAAGAAAAATGCGATATACTAGCTACAATAGCGCCTAAGGGCCCAAAAATTTCTCGAATAGGAATTCTAGGATTCCATTCTTTTATCGCATTGGGATGTTTTGAATTCTTGAATAAACCAATTCGAGAACAGTTGGATGCCGACAAAATCATCAAAGAGTGGTATTCTTTATTTCGATTCAACAAAGTGCCAATAGCTTCTGGATGTTGGCTAAGTGATTCAATCTTCGCCTTGGAATAAAAAGAATTGATATTGGCGCGATCTAACCTATTATGGGGAATCGGTCCTGCACTTGTCCTACCATACCTTTTTCGTGTATACGAAATAGTGGACTTGACTAACTCAATTCTTAGGAAATCGCGAATAAGATCATTTGCTCTTACCTCAACAAGGGAAGCACCAGCCTTTTCTTTTTCTTCTTGTTCCCAATTCACTACTAAGCAAGTTCTAACAAATTGACTATTTGTGTGATAAATTCTTTGAGTTAACTTGCTATTTTCATGAGAAATAAAATTGACAAGTCGAATTTGGAGATTATTTTCTTCTTGCAAGAGATCCTGCGGGAAAAGTGTTGCTAAATTTCTTCCTTCGTCCATTTCATATGCCACTGTAGGGCGAACGGAAACAAAATACTTTTCCTTGCTCTTGAGAATTTTTTTCCGTTGAACATAGACCCAATTTTTCCTTTTTTTTGATTCCTTAGAATCTTTTTTTTGTCTTTCTGGCGGTATCAAACAGCCACCTAATATCTTATCCGCCTCTTCAGGAAAATGAATATCTCCGGAAAATATTTTGAGTTCCGTATGGCTTTTTTTTCTCTTCACTCGGACCAGTCCGCCTAGTCGACTTCTTGTATTTTTTGTGAGTTGTGTATTCACTCCAATAATACTATTGTCAAGTATCTTTAGGGATGAAGATCTCGGCAAGATATGAAGTTCTTGAAGAATGAAAAAAAACCGATCTACTTCTTTTTGGTATTTTAGACTAAATTCTTTTGTTCCTCGATGCTCAATCAAACCCTCTTTTTTTAAGATGGAATCTTCCTCTGGGCTCTCGTATTCGTCCTCTGAATCTTCTTCTGAGTCTTCCTCTAAAGTACCATATTTTTCCTCTGCGCTTTCCCCGGGGCTGCCATATTCGTCTTCTGAGTCTTCCTCTAGAGTTCCATATTCGTCCTCTTGGGTCCTATATTTGCTCTCTGGGCTCCCATATTCCTCTTCTGAGTCTTTCTCTAAAGTCCTATATTCGTTCTCTGGGTTCCCATATTCGTTTTCTGGGCTCCCATATTCGTCTTCTAGGGTTTCATATTCGTATTCGTCTTCTAGGATTCCATATTTAGATTCTTCTAGGGTTTCATATTCATATTCGTCCTCTCGGGTCCTGTATTCGTCTTCTAGGGTCTCATATTCCTCTTCTGAGTCTTCCGCTCGAGTCCTATATTCTTCTTCTAGGGTCCTATATCTAAATTTAACAATTCCTGAACCCTTTTTATCTTTTCTGTATCGGGGATCGTCAAAATAAGCAAAAATAGTATTTCTACGTAAAACACCCATAAGGGGGATTTCAATCGAAATCCCAAAACAGGATATTAGTTCTTTCTCTTGTTCTTGATGATATTGTAATGGAATGACGAACCTATTTCTTCGCTTTTTCGCCAACAAATCTGAATTATCTTGAAAAATAGAAGGATAGATAAAATTCCAATGGCCATTGGACATGATTCGATCCGACGTTGAATAATCAAGAATTTCCCTATCTTTTTTACCATAAGTATTCATTTGATCTTGATCCTTGTGGAGTGAAAAAGACGCTATACTGGATCTGCACATACTTACTGACAATATCCATAAATGGCTTGTTTTTGGTAATCGGCGAAGATTACCATATTGATATTCGGGCGCATGGTAAACATCAGTACTCCAGTGCATTTCGCCGTCTGATTCAGAATAAATATGCTTTTGTACCCTTTCTTTAAAATGTAAAGTGGACGTTCCGGCACGAATCTCCGCAATTACTTGTTCGGATTTTACATATTGATCATTTTGCACTAGAATCAAGCTTTTTGAGGGAATATTCACACTATATAGAATATCTTGACTCTGAATAGTTACATGCAAGTCTATATAACATAGAAAAGCAGGCTGCCCATGACGGGTACGTGTGGGGTGAACCAAATTCTCATTGAATTTTATTTTTCCATTCGAAGGGGATCGTACAAGGTCGGCAGTACCCCCTGTGAATACTCCGCCAGTATGAAAAGTTCTTAATGTTAGTTGAGTCCCTGGCTCCCCAATTGATTGACCTGCAATAATACCTACGGCTTCTCCCAATTCGACCAGATCACTATGAGTAGGACTCCGGCCATAGCATAATTGACAGATCCAAGAAGTGCTTCGGCAAGTAAAGGGGGTTCTAATATATATTGGTTGTGCTCGAAATGGTTGTGCTCGAAAGGCAGTTATGAATCGATTGACTAATCCAATTCCAATATCTTGATTTCGCGCGGCAATGCATCGTGAACCGATATATATATCGTCTGCTAATACACGACCAATTAGTGTTTGGACAAAAAGTTTTTCCGTCATCCCATTTTGAGGACTTACAGAAATACCTCGGATAGTACCACAATCTCTTCTACGCACAATAATATGTTGAACTACTTCAACAAGTCTACGTGTAAGATATCCAGCATCTGCTGTTCGCACAGCAGTATCTACAACCCCTTTGCGGGCTCCATAGCAGGAAATTATATATTCTGTCAAAGAAAGTCCCTCGCGTAAATTGCTTTGAATAGGTAAATCAATCATTTGTCCTTGAGGGTCCGACATTAATCCTCTCATACCTACTAATTGGTGTACTTGAGATGCATTTCCTCTGGCTCCTGAAAAAGACATTAGATAGACTGGATTAGAAGGATCCGTTATCCGAAAATTTGAATTCATTTCTTGTTTCAAATATTCACTTGTCGCATACCATATCTCAACAGATTGGCGTAATTTTTCTACCGCGTGTACAGCCCCATAATAATAGTGTTTCTCCAAAAGAAAACTCTGTTGTTCCGCGTCTTGGACTAACCATCCCTTAGAGGGTATTGTTAAAAGATCCTCGATTCCTAACGAAATCGATGTAGTAGTGGCTTGATGGAAGCCCAGAGTCTTTAGTTGATCCAGTATATGGGATGTATATCCCATTCCAAAATGATCTATTAATCTGCTAATAAGTCGTTTCATACCAGTTCCGTCTATCTCTTTATTATGAAAGACCAGATTGGCCCGTTCCGCCATACATAAGTACCCCCTTTTCGGCTGAGTAGGATTCGACAATTGCTGAGTAGGATTCGACAATGGGCCTGAGTCAGTGATTCGAAAATTTAATTAACTTAATTGCCTCAATCTCAATCTGGATTCGCGTGGCAAATAATGATGATACTAGGGAAATCGGAATGCCCCCCGAAAGGGGAGGGGCATCGCCGAATCTAACTTTCTTGTTTAGGTAGTGTATGAATAGGCCTGACTAAATCCTTGTATGGCTTCCTCTATTTCTCTATAAAAAGAAATATGACCAAGAGTGGTTCGAATGTATATCGAACGAATTTCTTTTTTTCTATTTCCCATTATTAGATAGTGGGCATAAATCTCATGATAAGTCCCCAAAGATTCATATTGAACTTCAATCGGAACTTCTCTTGACCCAATGACGCGTTGATCCAGGTTCCATCGTAGCCACAAGGGACTATCTAAACTGATTAGTTTTTGTCTATAAGCTCCCAGTGCATCATAAGAACTAGAAAAATGGGGTTCTTTATCTTTCCTATATTTAAAATTATTATTATTATTGTAATTTACTTTTAGATTTGGGTAGTTTCTGCAACTATTATATCTATTTGCACAAATACCTCGACGCTTTCCAATCGTTAATACATAAAGCCCGATAAGCATGTCTTGGGTTGGTACGCAAATAGGATCCCCAATAGCGGGAGATAAGAGATTCATATGAGAAAACATAAGTAAACGGGCTTCTGCCTGAGCTTCCAAGGATAAAGGTAGATGAACAGCCATTTGATCTCCATCAAAGTCCGCATTGAAACCCTTACACACTAATGGGTGTAAAGAAATAGTACGCCCCTCTACTAAAGTGGGTTGAAAGGCCTGTATGCCTAATCTATGCAGGGTAGGTGCTCTATTTAACAGTACAGGATGTCCCCGCATAACTTCTTGAAGTATTTCCCATACAATGGGTTCTTTTTCCCAAATTTTCCTTTTAGCAATCCTTACATTAGAAGTGGCGCGTTTCGTGATTAAATCGCGAATTACAAATAGCTGAAAAAGCTTTATTGCTATCTCTAGAGGTAATCCACATTGATGTAATGAAAGCGAAGGACCCACAACAATGACAGAACGCCCCGAGTAATCGACCCGTTTCCCAAGCAGAGTCTCGCGAAACCTTCCCTCTTTACCTTCAATTACATCTGAAAGTGATTTGTATACTTTATTGTGACCATCCCTCGTCGGTTGCCCGCGGGACCCACTATCAAGAAGTGTATCCACGGCTTCTTGTACCAATTTTTCCTGGCACATTACTAAATCTGCTGGCGCTAATTCACTTCTTTTTAATAGATAGGCAAGATTGTTGTTCCGACGGATAACTCTCTTATAAAGTTCATTAATGTCTGAAGTCACTACTTTATCTCCAGACCTATAAACAATAGGTCTCAATTCGGGAGGAAGAACCGGTAATAAGCACAAAACCATCCATTCTGGTTCTACATTTGTTTGAATAAAATGTTTCGCCAATTGCATGCGTCTAATCAAAAAAACTTTTCTTATTCGTCTTTTTCTATCTTCCCACTCATCTCCACTATACCCCTCGTCTTCTAATTCCTTCCATTCGACCAAAGAATTCTCTATAATAATTCGCAAATCCAAATCTGCTAATTGTTCTCTAATAGCACCTGCTCCTGTCGCAATTTCCCGATTTCGAAATGTTGCAAAGCCTGGGGTAGAAAAAAAGGGAGAAATGCTGTGGTTACAGGATGCAATTTCCTCTTCGAATAAACCTCGTAATCGTAAAAAAGTGGGTTTTTTAGTGCTGGGCCTAGCAAAAGAGAAATCGCCGTATACTAGGCCCTCCAACTTCTTAAGAGGTTTATCTAAAAGATTCGCGATATAACTAGGAAGACCTTTCAAATACCACACATGAGTCACGGGACATGCGAGTTTGATGTATCCCATTTGATATCTTCGTATCCGAGAATCCACAAATTCGACCCCGCATTTTTGGCAAAATCTTTCGTCTTCGTTTTCAGCTCCGCTCGCTCGAGAATTGCCACAAGCGCAAATCCCGCTTTTTATGGGTCCAAAGATTCTTTCGCAAAACAATCCATCTTTTTCTGGTTTATCGGTTTTATAATGAAAAGTAGAGGGCCTTGTGACTTCGCCAACGACTTCTCCATTAGGTAGGTTTTTGTTAGCCCAAGCCTTTATTTGTTGAGGGGAAACGAGTCCAATTTGAAGTTGTTGATGTTTATATTGGTCAATCATAAAATAGAAATAAGAAAAGAATTTATATTTATTCCGATCAAACTTCCTCCCTATTAACCTGGAAGTTCTTTTCAGATACAAGGAAATGATTCAGTTCTAGAGCCAAAGATCGTAGTTCTCGAACGAGCACTCGAAAAGATTCTGGAGGATCCTCATGATTAGGTATTCTTTTTCCCCAGATCGTAGCATTAAGTATTTCTTGGCGAGCTATAAGATGGTCAGATTTATAAGTAAGTATCTCTTGTAAAATATGAGCAACACCAAATCCTTCTAAAGCCCAAACTTCCATTTCTCCTACTCGTTGTCCCCCTTGCTTGGCTCTTCCTCTAACCGGTTGTTGTGTAACAAGTGAGTAGGGCCCAGTAGAACGCCCATGAATTTTCTCATCAACTTGATGAATTAATTTTAAGATATAGGACTTCCACTATTAGAACAGGTTGCTCAAAGGGGTCGCCTGTTCTTCCATCAAATATTCTGCTTTTTCCCGGGTACTCGGGTTCAAATACCCATGGATTTTTTGTTTCTTTACTGGCTTCATATAATTCTGAAAACACAAGTTTTCTTGAAGCCTCTTGCTCATATCTCTCATCAAAGGGTGCTATTCTATAATGTTTCTTTAGCAGATCCCCCGCTAATCCGAGCGAGCTTTCAAATATTTGTCCCACATTCATTCGGGAGGGTACTCCTAAGGGATTGAAGACCATATCAACGGGTGTTCCATCTTGCAAATAGGGCATATCTTGCCTAGGCAAAATTTTGGAAATGATCCCTTTATTCCCATGTCTTCCGGCTACTTTATCCCCAACTTTGATTTCACGTTTCTGTAAAATATATACACGAACCATTATGTCGAGCGGGTCCCTTTGGATCCATTTCACATCGATAACGCGCCCTCTTCCACCTATAGGTAATTTCAGAGAAGTTTCTTTTGAAGTGGAAACCTCAAGGCCAAATATGGCCCGTAATAATCCAGCTTCCGCGATATAAGATGATTCGCTCGCTATCTGAGGCGTTAATTTACCTACTAAAATATCACCAGTTTCTACCCAGGATCCCAACCTAACAACTCCATTTCTGTCCAAATTGCGGAGTAAATGTTCTTCTAGATGTGGTATTTCTTTAGTGATTTTTTCAGCGGAGCCCTGGCTTGTCGTATCCGTCTGAATTTCATATTTCCGGATGTGAAAAGAGGTATAAATATCTTCATATACCAAACGTTCGCTAATTAGTACTGCGTCTTCAAAATTGTAACCTTCCCATGGCATATAAGCTACTAATACGTTTTTTCCTAAAGCAAGTTCGCCCCCAATTGTAGCAGCTCCTTCTGCTAAAATTTGTCCTTTTTTAATGGATTTACCCCGTGGAACCCGGGGTTTTTGGTGCATACAAGTATTTTTGTTAGAGCGACGGTGGTTAACTAAAGGAATACTTATAGTCTTCCCACTACTTGATAAAAGTATCTTATGACTATCAGTAGAAATGATCTTTCCCTCGCGTTCGGCTATAATGGAAACCCTCGAATCTAGAGCTGTTTGGCGTTCCAATCCAGTTCCAACAATGCATTTCTCGGACCGAGAAAGCGGAACTGCTTGGCGCTGCATATTAGAACTCATTAAAGCCCGATTCGCATCATTGTGCTCAATAAAAGGAATGAGAGAACCCCCAATAGAAAAATATTGGAAAGGAAAAATACTTCTAACATGAATCTGTTCCCATGCAATAGTCAAGAATTCTTGACGGTATCTAGCCGGAACAACCTGTTCTTCCTGAATACCTTGATTCAAGGACAAAGAATTTCCTGCTGCTATCATATAATATTCATCTCTATTTGGTGATAGATAAACCACCTGTCTCTCTTTTTTTTCTTTTGCTTTCTCAGCAGATATTTCATAAAACGGACTCTCTATGGATCCCCACAAGTGATCAATTCTCGCATGAATTGTTAAGGATCCAGTAAGTCCAACATTGATTCCTTCAGACGTGTCAATTGGACAAATACGCCCATAGTGACTCGGATGAATATCTCGGCTCCGAAAACTTGCGGTTCTCCCCGTCAACCCTCCAGGACCTAAACAACTCACTTTTCGCCCATGAACAGTTTGTGTCAATGGATTCGTTTGATCAAAAACTTGAGATAACGGGTATGTGCCAAAAAAGGTCTCATAAGTAGTTATTAATAAAATTGAAGTTGAAGTTGGAGTTACCAAAGTTTGGGGAGTCGGTTTCGATTGACGTATGAATACTCTACGAATAGTTTTTTGAACTGCATGTTGTAAACGACCAAGAGCCAATCCGAATTGATCTTGTAACAGATCCGCAACCGAACGAATACGTTTATTTTTCAAGTGATTCATATCGTCATCGTCAAGTATACCCGTTCCAAATTTCATTCCAATCAAATGATCCGTAGCGGCCAATACATCTCGTGGTAACAAGAATGTATTGTTCTGAGGAATATCAAGATTAAGTCTCCGATTCATATTTCGTCGACCAATCCTTCCTAATTCACATTTTTGTTGAAAAAATTTCTTTTGTAATTCCTCGCATAAGGACTCCGAAAATACCAGGTCCCCACCTACACAAGCAAATTGTTGATAAAACTCCAAAATAGCTTTTTCTTTTGACTCAATCCTCTTCTTCTCTTTAGCATTCGGGAAAGACAAGAAAATTTCAGGGTAGGAAACATTATCCAGAATTTCTCTTAGATTCGAACCCATAGCTGATGATAGAACTAGAATAGATATCTTTTGTTTTCTACTCACGCGAGCCCATATCCTTTCTTTTTTATCAATTGCTAATTCCGATCTCCCCCCCCAATCTGATATTATAGTGCCAGTGTAGATAGAAATTCCCTTATGATCTAATTCCGAGCGGTAGTAAATACCAGGACTTAGCAATATTTGATTGATCACAATTCGGTATATTCCATTTATAATAAAGGTTCCTAAGGAATTCATTATAGGAATGTTTCCGATAGAAATGGTTTGCTTTTGCACATCGAAACCAAAAATTAATCTCGCAGATACATATAATTCGGAAGAATAGGTGAGTGATTCATACACAGCATCTCTTTCTTTTATCGAGGGTTCTAGCAGTTGATATCCTTTCGCAAATAATTGAAATGCAATTTCGTGATCTGGATCTTTAATTGTTGGAAACTTGTCAAGTTCTTCTGCCAAGGCTTGATTAATGAACCTACAAAATCCCTCGAATTGGATCTGACTAAATCCGGGTATTGTGGACATTCCCTCGTTTCCATTCCGGAGCATCTTAATCTTAAGTTTCCTGTTTATCAAAGAAAAATTCCATTATCAGCTCACTCTTCATCAATCCCTATGGATCGATCTAGCAATCATGGAATCTATATTCTGTTTACTGAATCACATGAAATTCTAGGGAACTCCACATACGTATTTCATATATGTATTTCATACATATGAATAGAGACCATTTGGACGAAAGTTCGAGTTTGCCAGGGGTACAAATGAAATGAAAATGAATTGATAAAACATTCCTACAAAAAAAATTCTGCCACTTATACTTTATGTTATGATATTCTAATCAGATTGGATGGCAAAGATTTCTCATTTTATCTCCTTTCTATGAATGTAATAAAGCCGTAATATAATATACTAGAAAGTTTGACTTTACTTCGATTTAGAATAGCGTGCTTACTTTAATTTCTCAAAATAATTTGAGGGTTCTTTTTTATTTCGGATCGGAGTAGTATAATTGCTAGAAAATTCAGTATTTCATTGTGGAATTCTAAAATAAAGTAAGTCCCTTTTTTAAGTACATGCCAATCTAGTTATCCACCTCTCCCCATATCCATGCTTTTCTTTTATCGTAATTTCACTTGGGTACGCCAAGATAGTCAGGTTATACTCTATATCAGAGCAAATTTCCTTTTTTTATTCAAGATATTTAATTTAATACTTTGAAAAATTAAAGCATGATTCCCCATAGAGATATGTACATAAAGGGGATCTTTGGATAATAATGCTGTTCGGACCTAAAGTTTACCTATACACGGATTAAGCATAAAGCCATAATATTTTATTATGCCATTGAAGGGGGGGGAGATAATACCGATTTAAGAGTAGTTCACTACTGCAATAAAAAAAAGAGAATTCTAGTTAACGGTTCCAATTTATTCTGAATTTTGCAGCCTGTGAATAGAAATCCACTTTTTCTTCTTTTTCATCTCAATAGAAAGAAATGGGAAGTTTTATTGTGTTAACAATGTATGTTTTAAGATAGAATCTATCGAGGAGAATAATAGAAACTGGATCAAAAAAAGCAGGAATAGATTTTTTGAAAAAGATTGGAAAAAAGTAAGTAGAATTATATTCAAAATAAAAGGGGCTTTTCGTAAGAAAACGTGGATGAATACTTGCTGTTTTCTAGATTTTTGATCGGATTTTTTGGCGGCATGGCCAAGCGGTAAGGCAGGGGACTGCAAATCCTTTATCCCCAGTTCAAATCTGGGTGCCGCCTGATCAATAAAATACTTAGGTTTTTTTTATAGTGCTGATCGAATTCGATAAATTTTTACTTCGCATAAGTTCGGGCAAGAGAGTAACTGGGCCTGCCGATACTGGGTTTAGAGAAACCATACCATAGTTCTATCCTCAAACTAGGGTTAGGGTTTGTTTTGACGGTAGTGGCCAAAATGGTTATCAATAGGGGTGAGGTAGTGTTTCCTTATTCTTTTATTATATGAATTTGAATTGGTTCTTAATTGAGATTCGATTTGATAATTTTAAAATACGAGGATAAGATGTCAGAAATCTTGGTATCCAAAGAAAGGTCCCTAAGGGGCATTCTTTTTTTTTTTCAATCTAAGATTCAAGAAGGGACTCCACGAAAGAATATCAAGACTTACTAATTATTATACATTTTTTTATCGTACATCTTATGTTACCTACATACACTAAAGTAAGGACTACTTAATTCTAACGAGAATCAGATTAAATAGGTCGATCAAAAATCAATTTAGGAGTTGTATTATGGATAAAATCTCTTCATTCTTTCATAGAATGATACAAAGCAAGGCTGCAGGGTTTAGGTCAAAAATAAACATTAGGTAAGGTAGGTATCCAATAAATATTTATCTATCGATAATTTTATGGTATATTCGGGCGTCCTTTGCTTAAAAAAAAAAAAAAGAGTAACAAAAGGAATAAAAAATCTTCCTATTCCCGCTTCTTCTATTCAGGACATCATTCCCGTACTCTTTCTTTTTTAAGGAAAAAAGGGCTATAGTATCTCGTATTTTTAATGCTCTCTAATTCTACCAGAATTCCTATAAGAATTTGTTAGGAGTAAATTCCTTGAACTGATTGATCCATGGCCTTAGGGCGGAATCCCTTTTTGACTCTGTACCCTTGATTCCACTATGATTATTGATCAATAGTAGAATAATCCCTTCATAGAAATAGGAGACATAATTTAGATGGATATAGTAAGTCTCGCTTGGGCTGCTTTAATGGTAGTCTTTACATTTTCTCTTTCACTAGTAGTATGGGGAAGGAGTGGACTCTAGGGATACTACTAATTGATTAAGTAATCAAATTGTTGTATCAATTCTTTTCTTTAATGGATCATTTTGCATTAATCATTTTGTCAAACGTTATTCTTTAATCTTTTTCTTTAGTTTTGTTTCACTCCTGTAAGAAACTCTTGTATTGTAAGTTGTAATGTAAGAAAGAGCCATTATACCAATTCAGAATTTCTACTAGAAATGACGAATGGTTAAAAAAAGTTCTATACATAAGAAAATTAGACTTTCTTCCACGGAACTATTCACGGCATATCACACATTTTCCATTTCCTTTTACTTTTTACTATAGTCTATTCTTCATATTATTTTTCTTTCCTTCCATGGATTCTTTGGTCAAGAATTGTCTTAGATTTTTTTATTTTGACCTGATTGAAATTAAGTGGATGCAATGAAAAAAGAAATTGAATTAGACTACTTAACTATTTCAATCTACTAATCTATTCTATGTAGATTCAAAGATAATATAATAGAAAGAATCTAAAGTGTCGTAGAAAAAACTATATGTAGTTCTTTCTACCACACTTTAAGATTCCAACCAGATCCTTTCATTTAAGACTTGGATTTTTTTTATTTAATCCCTTTTTAATTTCTTCAATGATTAATTGGAATTCCAATTAATTATTTTGGCTGACTGTTTTTACATAAATAATAAGTAAAAAAGAAGTAGGAACTAGAATGAACAGTGCAGTAGCAATAAATGCGAGAATATTGACTTCCATAACCTCTTTATTTTTTATTTTCACAATAACTCGGGATGTAATCCCATGGAGAGGAAAAAGGGGTATCTTGTAAATTCAAGGGTAGGGCTTGCATTCTGATAATACTGAATCAATTCAATATTATGAATATCGGATCTATCAAATCAATTCATGGATGAGAGTTATATTTCACGGATGAGAGTTATATAGTATAACATAGGAAGATCCTCTATCCACACTAAGACCAAAATGGGTTTTTTGATTGGATTAGGAATTCCCTCTTTTTTAATCCTTTTCTACTTTTTCTTTTCTATATCTCTAACCCACGAGCTTTCTTAATCTTATACTTTCTTAATCTTATACAATTTCCCTTCCTTTTTCTTATAGTTATACATACAATTATGTATGTATTATATGACCAACTTTCACTTTCTATGGGTCACATAGACATCCAAATAAGCAGTAGAAGTGAGATGGGGAAAAGAGGTCTGAAATAAAAAGGGAATACGATTTATGTATGGATTCCGGTAAAATACCGGTACTCTATTCCATAAGAGTGGAATAGGAAATTAAGATGAGGATGGTATCATCATAAAGAAAGATAGAGTAATATAATATCCTAAATTCTACTAATCCACATATCGTATGTGTGTCTTTCTTTATCGATTGGGAGTAGTGAAAAAAAAATTCCTATATGCCCTCCCTCCCTCTTTAATGAGAGATGCAAAATAAAAAAGTGAAGTAAGGGTGCCCTGTGGGTATTTGATCTTGCTCCCTGCCCCTTTTTTTCATGGAAAAAGGAAATATCAATTTCTCCATTCATTGAACCCTAGTTCGGGACTGACGGGGCTCGAACCCGCAGCTTCCGCCTTGACAGGGCGGTGCTCTGACCAATTGAACTACAATCCCCGCGGGGTGTATGGCATACCCATTCTTAAATAGAACCATAAGAAGATTCGATTCGTCTTTCGTACTCTAAGAAATAGACGAATCATATACTACATACCCACATATTATATTATACGTGGGTATAGTGAGAGTGACATAACTAGTATGTCGTGATTTTTTATCACTAAAAATGGATAATAATCCAGCCTTCAATAAGAAAAACTCTTTTGTTTGTAAGAAAGGAATGAGAGAGATATGGATTAGAAAAAAAAATTTCCCTTTTTTCTTTATCTTTTATTTCTATAGATCAGACATTTTATTTTATGGAAGAAAAACAAAAGGATTTAGTTCATACTCACGAAGCCCTAGATTTTTGGTTTGGGCCGAGCTGGATTTGAACCAGCGTAGACATTGTCAACGAATTTACAGTCCGTCCCCATTAACCACTCGGGCATCGACCCAGGAAGAATTTATTCTAGGGTTTTTGCTAATCTATGATTAACCTCCTTTCATAATACTCCCTACCCCCAGGGGAAGTCGAATCCCCGCTGCCTCCTTGAAAGAGAGATGTCCTGAACCACTAGACGATAGGGGCATCACTAGACGATAGGGCCATATACAACCGCTCGTGATTATACTATAATCATAGTATGAGCAGTTTTTTGGAATTGTCAATATACTCGAAAAGTATAAATAGATCCAAAGCAAAGAGTTTTTCCAACTTTTCTGTTATGTTTTCATCTAGGATTTTTTTTAGTTGATCGTTATAGATTAATTCTCCGTGCTTCATTTAGTGTTCATACCAAAAATGCATCCATCCCGCACTAAGTCATAAAATTCTCTAAAAATATAGAGAAAGTTTCAAAAACAAAGAAAAAAAGTGAATCAATTTAGTAGAAAAGTACTCTATCAGATTCGAACCAACGACTTACGTCTTAGCACGAGATTACTCTACCACTAATTTAAAAAGCCCTTTATCGGATTTGAACCGATGACTTATGCCTTACCATGGCATTACTCTACCACTGAGTTAAAAGGGCTTTTTATTTAATTCAAAAATTAGCCACTTGGATTTCCCATTATGGGTCTACTGCATAATGTACATATTATATATATAATATATAGAGATAGAGAGAGAGACATTATGTAGAGATTGTATATGTATATATCGATATCTTGAGAGCTCAAAATAAAATTAATAAAAAAAAACATACCCTACATAACATATCCAACTCTTCTTGGTTCAGGGTTTTCCGTTTCCGAAGACTAGTAAAATAGGCGGATTCTGGAACCCCAAGGATTCAACGGTATATGGATATGGAAAATATAAGATTTCCGATCCTAGCGGGAAAAGGCGGGGAACAGATACCCAATAGGATATAGGATCCTTGGGAGGAACTTTTGGTAATGGCCTTGATCCTCTATGCTATTTTTTATGTGTTCTTAGTTCTATTGAACTTTTTGCATTCTTTTAAACAAGAATCTAATAAACTAGAATTGAGTCAGTGGAAAAAAGGAGAGAGAGGAAAGTGTTAAATGGAGAGAGTCGACTAATCAGAGACTTTTAGGATCTTCTTTACATCAGGTAAATCTGTCGGCCCTGTCCGTTTTTTTCTTTAAGTTACGACTCTTTGCTGCTTACTTCTATCAAGCCATAGGGAAAGTCTATGATGAATTTGGAAAACTCATCTCACTCTTACTCTATGGCTCGGACTTAATGGGGGAAGAAAACATCTTCCATAATTTCTTTTTTGTTCAATTCTGGACAAAAAAGAAAAGGAAAAAAGGAATTTATAGGGACAGTGTTACCCCCTATATCCCCTAGTTTATATTGTAGGAATAATAAAACAATTTAGCAGTCTGACACACTTACGTCCTTGCAAAGTAAATAATTATTATTGTAGTCGTAACCGTAGAATAGGATCCTAATCAAAATAAATACATTTGGTTCAGGCGCTATTAGCATGGTAAGAAAAGATTTTTTTTACAGACCAGAGGGGCTATCTAAATCCTAAAGTAAAGGCGAGCGATCGAAGTAGAAGTACCAACGGCTCAGTGTCATGAACCTTCTCCATCTGATTCAATAAGGGGGAATTAGCCTTCTTGTCAAATGGCTATCCTTGACAAAGGGTACCATTTATACCATAATCTACAATGTAGCGGGTATAGTTTAGTGGTAAAAGTGTGATTCGTTCTATTAATAACTGAATTTGAAATGATATACTTAAGGCATCCTTAAGTTTTTTATTTTTATATTCCGATGAAAACTTTAGTTCTTATAAAGGATTAAATCCTTTTCCTCTCAATAGCATATTGAGGAAGAATATACATTCTGGCGATTTGTATCCAAAGACTAATTTAAATTGCATCCAAAATAAAAATAGGATTATGAGTACAGAGTCGCGAAGCATAATTTTGCATTGGATTAAGTATTCCAATTTTGAAAATATGAGTAAAGGATCTATGGATGAAGATACAAAAAAGTTGATTTCCAATCGTAACTAAATCTTCTTAAAATAAGGAATAAGGAAGCCAAATAGCTAAAAAACGATAGTTTTGGTTTACTAGAACCATCCGCATATTGTTTCAGCTCGGTGGAAACCCAATTCTTTTCCTCAGGATCTCTTGAATGAAATTAGGGAACGAAGTAAGTAGATTAGATGAATTTAGATAGAATTTCTATCTCCTACTCTATAAGGATCATCTAGAAAGCGGAGAGCTTTGGTTCCATTCAAATAGAAAAGCTGACATAGATGTTAAGTGGTGAGAATATCCATAAAGGAGCCGAATGAAATCAAAATTTCATGTTCGGTTTTGAATTAGAGACGTTAAAAATAATCAACCAACGTCGACTATAACCCCTAGCCTTCCAAGCTAACGATGCGGGTTCGATTCCCGCTACCCGCTCCATTCTGTATAAAAGGAGTATTCTATTTGTCTAGACATGTTAGAGGCTTGTATTCAAGCCTTTTTTGTCCACCAGTTTCTGGTACTCCAGAGCGGAGTAGAGCAGTTTGGTAGCTCACGAGGCTCATAACCTTGAGGTCACGGGTTCGATTCCCGTCTCCGCACTTAGCAGTCTGTATAAAAGGACTATTCTATTTCTCTAGATATGTATGGTAGAGGGGCGTATCCAACCCTTTTTTATTCATTAGTTCCCGGCCCTAGAGGGCAAAATTGAGCAGTTTGCGAAGTCACTTGCCTTCAAAAAAAGAAGGCGCAAGGCCTCTCCCTACCCTGCAGAAAATAAAAATGAAACGAAAGGGACAGTCTACCTCTCCCTTCCCTTTAAAAAAAGTTTGCCCGTTGTTTGTCTCAGTTAATACCCAATTTTTGGAGCTCTGTTGGCGAGTTCTATTTCTGCCTCTGGAGCGCCCTCTTTTTTTGAGTGGGATGCAAAGGAAGGGTAAGATAGTAAGGGATACGGCACTAGACTAACACCTAATTAATACTTAATTTAATATAAGTAGTTAAACAGTTAACTAGACTAAACTTTTTATCATAGTACTTTGATAAATTAAGCGGGCGAGCGGCGGGAATCGAACCCGTATCTTCTCCTTGGCAAGGAGATATTTTACCATTGAACTACGCTCGCTACGGTATATATTTTATAGCGTATATCCGCCTGGGTCGACCTTCTATGTCTGGGTCGACCGTTTCATTTCATTTTCTATTATATTAGAGTTTTCCTTTTTTTATTATCTGTCAATGAATATTCTAATGGGAATGGAATTTCATAATACTGAAAGAGAAGAGCTAGCAATTCGGAACGCAAATTGCGTTTTAATACGTCTCACTATTCTAATTTTTTAGAAGAAATGGCCTTTATTATTTCTTTTTTATGGGGTTAATAAATATTAACCAAATTTCATTTAAGAAATGAGAGAATTCAGAATAGCTACGAGAAAGACTAGTCCAATCCATAATGATGTACCGGAAAATACAACATTTTTATTATTTGACCAACCATCAGGAGAAGCAAATACAAGGGGTACACTAATTACTAAGACTGAGGAAGTCGCAATTAATGCAAAAACAGCTAATTGGAAAGCAATAGTCATATTTCTAATCCTCCAAGCTACCATCAAATAAAGTTGACTACATATTTGATCCCTCACTTAAACCAAAATTGTAAAAAAATACAAGAAGTAGGAGGGGTTTAATCATGAATCCATTGATTCTTCTCTTTAATTCAAATTTATTACTTAAACCGCTTTTTTATTTGGATATGGGGGTGAGAAGAGATTATTTACTCTTTATTTCACAAGCGGGTATAGCGGATCCTGTATCCGTGTATACAGTATACAGAGATATATCGAAAAGGAACTTGTATCTGATATCTTTCTAGAGGCTAATAAATCTTTTTATTTTTTATATGGCTATGTTCTATTTGTAGGAGTAAAATAAGGATTAGGCTGTGGAGAGATGGCTGAGTGGTTGATAGCTCCGGTCTTGAAAACCGGTATAGTTCTAGGAACTATCGAGGGTTCGAATCCCTCTCTCTCCTTTTGCTTATTGAATACGTTTGTTTCTTTCATTTTTATTTATTTTTTTTTTCTGTCCCTTATCTTTCTTTCATAAAAAGGAATGAATGGCTCGGCTAGATGGAATAACCGAGCCAGAACAGAAAAAAAGTAGAACAGGTATAAATAAGAAAATCTTAGTTAAGAGGGTTCATGTAAAGAACAGGTTCCAAATCACGATCGATTCCCTTTTCAAAACCTGCTGCAGCAGCTCGGGCTCTTCCTGCATGCCATAAATGGCCCACAAAAAAGAAGAATCCTAGAACAAAATGAGAAGTTGATAACCAACTTCTAGGAGAGACATAATTAACTGCATTGATCTCGGTAGCTACGCCACCCACGGAATTTAAAGAGCCTAAAGGAGCGTGGGTCATATATTCTGCTGAGCGTCGTTCTTGCCAAGGTTGTATGTCTTTTTTCAACCTACTCAAGTCCAAACCGTTGGGGCCCCTTAGAGGTTCTAACCATGGAGCACGAAGGTCCCAAAAACGCATAGTTTCCCCTCCAAAGATAACCTCCCCAGTTGGGGAACGCATTAGATATTTACCTAAACCTGTGGGTCCTTGAGCGGATCCCACATTAGCTCCAAGACGCTGGTCTCTAACTAGAAAAGTAAATGCTTGAGCTTGAGAAGCTTCTGGCCCGGTGGGTCCATAAAACTCACTCGGATAAGCTGTATTATTGAACCATACAAAACAACAAGCGATAAAACCAAAGACAGATAAAGCAGCTAAACTATAAGACAAGTAAGCTTCTCCAGACCATACAAATGCACGGCGAGCCCATGCGAAGGGTTTGGTTAAAATATGCCAAATTCCGCCAAATACACAAATAAAACCCAACCATACATGCCCACCAATTATATCTTCTAAATCATCTACACTAACAATCCACCCTTCTCCACCAAAAGGAGATTTTAGTAAATAACCAAATATAACACTGGGACTAAGGGTCAAATTGGTAATTTTTCTTACATCTCCCCCCCCAGGGGCCCAGGTATCATATACACCGCCAAAATAAAGAGCCTTGAGTACTAGAAGAAAAGCACCTAGACCTAACAAAATTAAGTGAATACCCAAAATTGTAGTCATTTTATTTCTATCTTTCCAGACATAACCAAAGAATGGAAAAGATTCCTCAAGAGTCTCGGGTCCCAGAAGCGCGTGATAAATGCCACCGAAGCCTAAGACTGCGGAGGAAATTAGGTGAAGTACGCCAGATACAAAGTACGGAAAAGTATCTAGAACTTCCCCCCCTGGCCCTACTCCCCAACCTAGAGTAGCTAAGTGTGGAAGTAAAATCAACCCTTGTTCATACATGGGCTTTTCTGGTACGAAATGGGCCACTTCAAATAGGTTCATTGCTCCGGCCCAGAATACGATTAATCCGGCATGAGCTACATGAGCTCCAAGCAGTTTACCGGACAAATTGATAAGTCTGGCATTCCCAGCCCACCAAGCAAAGCCGGTGGTTTCTTGGTCACGACCAGCTAAAACGAAAGTTCCATTAAAGAGCGTTTCCACGTGGTAGAACCTCCTCAGGGAATATAAGATTTTCATGAGGCTGATCCTGAGCTGCCATCCACGCACGAATACCCTCGTTTAAAAGAATATTTTTGGTGTAGAAAGTCTCAAATTCAGGATCTTCCGCTGCACGGATTTCCTGGGAAACAAAGTCATAGGCACGTAAGTTCAGAGCCAAGCCAACTACGCCAATAGCACTCATCCATAAACCGGTGACGGGTACAAATAGCATAAAGAAATGTAACCAACGTTTATTGGAAAAAGCAACACCAAAGATTTGGGACCAAAAGCGGTTAGCAGTGACCATTGAATAAGTTTCTTCAGCTTGAGTTGGGTTAAAAGCACGGAAGGTATTTGCACCATCACCGTCCTCAAATAGAGTGTTTTCTACGGTCGCTCCATGAATAGCGCATAGCAGAGCCGCACCTAATACTCCGGCAACTCCCATCATATGAAATGGGTTCAACGTCCAATTATGAAATCCTTGGAAGAAAAGGATGAATCGAAATATCGCTGCTACGCCAAAACTCGGCGCAAAGAACCAACCAGATTGCCCCAGTGGATAAATAAGGAATACAGAAACAAAAACAGCAATTGGACCAGAGAATGAGATTGCATTATAAGGCCGCAATTGAACAGACCGAGCAAGTTCAAATTGGCGTAACATGAAACCTATTAGTGCAAAAGCCCCGTGGAGAGCTACAAAAGTCCATAGACCGCCTAATTGACACCAACGAGTAAAATCTCCTTGTGCTTCGGGCCCCCATAGTAGCAACAAAGAGTGTGCTAAACTATTGGCAGGGGTAGAAACTGCTGCGGTTAAGAAATTACAACCTTCCAAATAGGAACTAGCCAATCCATGGGTATACCAAGAAGTTACAAAAGTTGTCCCTGTAAACCAACCCCCTAAAGCGAAATAAGCACAAGGAAAGAGCAATAGGCCAGACCATCCTACAAAAACGAAACGGTCCCTTCGTAACCAGTCATCCATAGTATCAAATAGATCATTTTCTTCTTTAGGAATTCTACCAAGGGCTATAGTCATAGTGATCCTCCTATTCAATTACTTCAACCATTTCCGAGCACCTCATATCACTTTCCAAGGCATATGATAGTTTTATTATCTGTGGACGATTTCTTTCTCGTTCAATGCCCTTTTTCAATGGTCTCGAAGAGAGAAATTTCCCATTTTTATCTATGGAGTCACAGTCACAACCGAGGTCGTGGTAAATCCATGAATTTGATTCGATTTGTTTTTCTTATACTATTTATTTGTTTTTCTTATACTATAGAAATAGAAATAAATTGTTTTTCTTATACTATAGAAAGAAATAAACCTTTGAATTCAGCATTATTCCAAGACTCCTATTTCAAAGTCTATCTTTTAAGGGAAAAATGCAAATAAAAGTAACCCTTCTTTTCCCATTCCCTCTCTATTGCATGGGTGGAAGAACTAAAATAATAGAGGATTCTGAAAAAAAAAAATGGACCTTCGAAATCCAATTTTATGTGTAGCGCAAAGGAGTTGCGATTTCTTCTTATTCCTATAGAACATCTAGTAACAAGAATATGAAATCGTAAATAGCGAAAAATTCTTGTCTTGCGCGGTCTAAGTCTAAGGAAATAAAAAAAATTCGCTTATACAATTTCATCTACATCGAATTTATATATCAGAATAGCGGATAGAGGCATCATTAAAGGAGTCAGGTCTACTTACTTTATGCTTCTTTCCAATTTTATGGTGGATTTGATAAGAACCCTTTTTGCTTTCTTGATAAATAATCGACAAAAAAAGCGTTTTTTTTATATAACCTGCTTGTTTTATTATAATTATAACAAGTCCTATATGGAAATGCCCGCTAAAGAGAAAATCTATTTGATTGTCTCTCGGCCAATATCGATTTTTAGAAAGAAAAAACAAGAATTTTCTTCTTTTTTTATTAACATTAAGAAAAAAGAATATAATTAAAATGGAATTGGCAATATAATTTTTATAGACTTTTGAAAGAAAAAAAAGGGGTTTTTTGCAACCGTTATTTCTTATTTCTTGCCTATATCATATCACGGAAACCTTTCGCTTTGGAACGTGGAGAGATGGCTGAGTGGACTAAAGCGGCGGATTGCTAATCCGTTGTACAATTTTTTTGTACCGAGGGTTCGAATCCCTCTCTTTCCGCTCCCTTGGATCATTTGGGACTTTCGAATTGGAAAGAATTCTGACCCCCGGATTTTCTCATAGATAAATGTACGAAACAAATCCAATAAGAAAAAAAAAAACTGAATTTTTACTCCTCGCGTCCAGGATTCCGTCCTGGGTCATTAGATAAGAATCCAAAGATAAAGAGTGAAACAAAGAATATCACTACTGTATAAACAAAAAGTTTGAGAGTAAGCATTACATAATCTCCAAGATTTTTTTTTAAGGAATAGATTACCAGTTTTTCCTTACCACACGGATCCACTAGGATGGTTTTTTTTTATACCTAAAAATGCAAAAAAGAATTCTTGAAAAAAATTGCAAGAATTCTTTTATAATAAGCACTCTTATCAATAGCAAAAATAGGGTTAGGTGGTTAGGTATTGTGTAGGTACCTTTAGGTACCTGCTCAACCTAGGTGCAGGGGAGTAGAAAGGCTGATCCAAATTTATTGCTGTAGCTACCCATTCAATGTAGAAGAATTTAAATTTTAGAATCGAAGGTTCATAATATAAAAATATAAAACTTCTCGGCTTTTACCCATTTTAAAATTTTTTTGGAATGAACACATCATTCAATTTGGCATACAGAGTACTAAAGATTTCATCGAAAACTTACAGCAGCTTGCCAAACAAAGGCTAATAGAAAAAAGAATAGAGGTATAACAGGCATAATATCCACGATTGGATTGAAAATAGCATAAGCTTCGGGTAATTTGGCAAAGAAAAAACTAGTAGGATAAAGAACAGAATTAAAACAGATACAGGTTAAACTAAGTATATTAGGCATAACAAGCATTTCATTCTTGTAGAGTAAATAATTGGATTTTTCTTGAGTTATTTTTTTAAGGGAAAGAAGGAAAAGGCAGATTCAAAATCTTTTTTCTTCGGACTTTCCCAAACACAAAATACCTCCTTGTATTCGCACTCTCAAATGAGAGTGGAATAAATTCGACTTTCATATAATATCTTAATAGAATTCCATGTAATGATCAATGCATTTTTTTGATTCTATATTATCCGCATGTGTAGAATACTAGCAAGAGAATATCCCTCCTTTTTTATGTAATTGAAATGGTATTGACGAATAACAAATAAACATACTAGTGTTTATTAGTGTCGCATAAAACCCGAAATGGGGCGTGGCCAAGTGGTAAGGCAGCGGGTTTTGGTCCCGTTACTCGGAGGTTCGAATCCTTCCGTCCCAGATTGTTTCTGATGAAACAAACGGTGAAATCATATAGTATTCCGTACGAGACAAAAGTTTATTAAAGAGAATAATGATATCTTATTCTTTCTCAGAAAACATAATAAAGTCTTAAGTCCAGTCAAATTGACTATCTTTATTTTCATGAAAAAATGGGATCTATCAAGCACATTCAGGATATGCCTCTACTATAAAATCACTTAGTCATATTTTTTTCTTCCTTTTGGTATTCGAGTTGAAGAAGTACGAGAATTCTATAACTACCAAAAACTTTCAATCTTTTCATTGGAATAGTTTATTTAGTTATTATAGTTAATTGTTTTTGGTACTGAAAAAATATATTACTACTAGAATTCTAATTCTAGTAATTAAATTAATTAAACTTTTTTGGAGGTTGATAGTTTATTTATTGAGGAAGAGTCAATCCTTCTTTTCTCACTTCAAGATTGATCATCTCGAGCCATCCGTTGAGGGTGGAAATTTAAGAATAAATAAGTTTTAAGCAAACTTGTTTAGTCGTCTTTTTCAAACTATGTTTCATTCATATGATAGAATTTTAATATGGGTTTAAATAAATTGGATCTTGGCGGAGGCTTCCCGGATAAATACTTACTTTCTTTTATCCATATTGCTCCATAGATAGCAAGTTTTAATTAGTATAAAAAAACTAAACCAATGACTATTCATGATTCCATCCATATTGGATCAATTCTCTATACCACTTTGCAATGAAAAGAGGAATGTTTGTTATGGTAAAACTTCGTTTAAAACGATGTGGTAGAAAGCAACGTGCGACTTGAAGGACATGATCGATTGTGGATTTTGCTATCCATCATTTTCCATAGTAATGAAAATGCTCTTGGCTCGACATAGCCTGTTCTATTCGTTCCGAACCAAATTTGCGCTGGGTTTAAGTAACATAGTACACGATGGAGCTCGAGAGGACAGAATTTTTTTTATCAAGGGAAAGAATCTAGGGTTAGTGAAAACTAATAAATTAGGCCAACTTTGTCAGTCTATCCTTAATATAGAAATAAATCGAAAGGTTAAAATAAGAAGAAAGTCCAATAAAAGTATATCAGAATCAATCCCTCTTATTAGATTTCTATAGAAGAGATAAATGCTTTATCGAAGGAAATAAGAAAAAAGGGTATGTTGCTACTCTTTTGAAAGAAAAAAATAGGAATTCCCGAAGTAATGTCTAAACCCAAGGATTTCACAAATCAAAGATAAAGGATTCCAGAACAAGTAAACACAATTTTCAATTGTCTCAACAACAGAGTTGGATTAGAATAAGGAATAAAAGTCAATTCGTTCGAAATGAGACAAAGAAAAGAGTTTAAAGACGACTCAAAAATTTTGGAAGGATTTTGCCTTCGAAGTTTGTCAGGCAAAATTAGCCCACTTGAGTCATGAGTATAAATGAAATTTGTTTTTTCTGTAAGGAAATTAATGCACGTCATAGTCTAATTTCTATTATTATCGACAGAAATTCGAATCATTTTCTCGAGCCGTATGAGGAGAAAACCTCATATACGTTTCTAGGGGGGGGCGTTGTTTATCTACATCTATCCCAATAAGCTGTCTATCGAATCGTTGCAATTGATGTTCGATCTCGAAGAGAAGGAAGAGATCTTCAAAAAGTAGGTTTTTATGATCCGATAAAGAATCAAACTTGTTTAAATGTTCCAGCTATTCTCTATTTCCTTGAAAAGGGTGCTCAACCAACAAGAACTGTTTATGATATTTTAAGGAAGGCAGAATTCTTTAAAGAAAAAGAAAGAACTTTGAGTTAATTGAAGAACTAAATGAATCAAAAAATAGGATAGGAGAAGATTATTAGTATTCCTAGTTGTCTAATTATTTAGACACAATTTACCTCTTTTTTAATCCTATTTGGATTTATATTATATCGTGCCAATCCAACATAAGCCCCTATTTTATTTACTTTTTCTATCTAATTTGTTTTCTTACCATTGTATTTCCATTGACAAAGGTCTATTGAACAAATAGAATTTGTAGATAGATGGGTCTCTTTATCCTCACTCCATATTCAATTTTTCCGCCTACACTTCGCTCAAATGATAAGGGTGTTCCTCTTGCATGTATTCTCATACAATATAATATATATTTTTTATAATATATATTTTTTGTTAATAAAAATCGCTAAAAATAAGGAGAATTTGGCCATCGTGATTAGGGTCGCTCTTTTTTTAACTTTACTTTAGTGGAATTTCACCGGACCTGTTCGTTTTGGCATTTGAGTGTTTTTCATGGTCGATAAAAAAAATCTTTTGATGTCTTGCTAGTTCAATGTTTTGACAGAAGCGCGCGGTGTAATTCCATTGATTTTTGGATTTCGATCGTATCTAAGATCCTTTTTTTATCTGGGTTGCTAACTCAATGGTAGAGTACTCGGCTTTTAAGTGCGACTATGATCTTTTACACATTTGGATGAAACAACAAATTCGTCCAGACTCTTGGTAGAGTCTAGAAGACCACGACTGATCCTCAAAGGTAATGAATGGAAAAAATAGCATGTCGTAATAAAATCAATCTTTTTTGAATGGAATCCAAAATTACGATTTTCTGGGTCTAATGAATAAATGGATAGAGCCTGGCTCCAATTCTGGTAAAATAAAAAGCAACGAGCTGAACTTCCTAATTGGAATGATTCCCCGCTCTAATTAGACGTTAAAAATAGATTAGTGCCGGATGCGGGGAAAGGTTGGGTTTTCCTATGAGTGGACCCTTTATTTTTTCTTTTTTTTTTTAGAAATCCTAATTATTCTTGATTATGGATTGAATAAGGGATGTTATGGATTGAATGTGTAAAAGAAGCAGTATATTGATAAAGAGGCTGTATTCCAAAGTCAAAAGAGCGATTGGCCTGCAAAAATAAAAAACTTGTTCTGTTCTTTTTTTTTAATTAGAACAAACATAAACTAATTGGGTAGAAAAGGAGCAGAAAAAGATCTGTGGATTAGACTCCCTTTCTTTCCAGGGTTTGTCATTAAAAATGCAACACCCTGTTCTGACCATATTGCACTATGTATCATCATTCGATAAACCGAGAAATGCTTCTTCTCTCTGATTCAAGTAGAAATACAAATGGAAAAATTCGAAGGGTATTCAGAAAAACATAAATCTCGTCAACAATACTTTGTCTACCCACTTCTCTTTCAGGAATATATTTATGCATTTGCCCACCATTATGGATTAAATGGTTCTGAACCTGTGGAAATAGTTGTTAGTTGTAATAACAAGAAATTTAGTTCACTACTTGTGAAACGTTTAATTATTCGAATGTATCAGCAGAATTTTTTGGATAACTCGGTTAATCATCCTAACCAAGATCGATTATTGGATTACAAAAATTATTTTTATTCTGAGTTTTATTCTCAGATTCTATCTGAAGGGTTTGCGATCGTTGTGGAAATCCCATTCTCGCTACGGGAATTTTTTTGTCTGAAAGAAAAAGAAATACCAAAGTTTCAGAATTTACGCTCTATTCATTCAATATTTCCCTTTTTAGAAGACAAATTTTTGCATTTGGATTATCTATCACATATAGAAATACCCTATCCTATCCATTTGGAAATCCTGGTTCAACTCCTTCAATACCGTATCCAAGATGTTCCATCTTTGCATTTATTGCGATTCTTTCTCAACTATTATTCGAATTGGAATAGTTTTATTACTTCAATGAAATCCATTTTTTTTTTTCAAAAAGAAAATAAAAGACTATTTCAATTCCTATATAACTCTTATGTATCAGAATATGAATTTTTTTTGTTGTTTCTTCGTAAACAATCTTCTTGCTTACCATTAGCATCTTCTGGAACTTTTCTGGAACGAATCCACTTTTCTAGGAAGATGGAACATTTTGGGATAATGTACCCTGGTTTTTCTCGGAAAACCCTATGGTTCTTTATGGATCCTCTTATGCATTATGTTCGATATCAAGGAAAGGCAATTCTTGCATCAAAAGGCACTTTTTTTTTGAAGAAGAAATGGAAATGCTACCTTATCAATTTCTGGCAATATTATTTCTGTTTTTGGACTCAGCCGCGAAGAATCCATATAAACCAATTAGCAAACTCTTGCTTCGATTTTATGGGGTACCTTTCAAGTGTACAAAAAAGTTCTTTGTTAGTAAGGAATCAAATGCTGGAGAATTCATTTCTAATAGATACTCGAATGAAAAAATTCGATACCATAGTCCCCGCTACTCTCCTCATAGGATACTTATCAAAAGCTCAATTTTGTACTGGATCGGGGCATCCTATTAGTAAACCCATTTGGACAGATTTATCAGATTGGGATATTCTTGATCGATTTGGTCGGATATGTAGAAATCTTTTTCATTATCATAGTGGATCTTCGAAAAAACGGACTTTGTATCGACTAAAGTATATACTTCGACTTTCATGTGCTAGAACTTTAGCTCGTAAACATAAAAGCACGGTACGAACTTTTATGCAACGATTGGGTTCGGCATTTTTAGAAGAATTTTTTATGGAAGAAGAGCAAGTTTTTTCTTTGATGTTCACCAAAACAACTCTTTTTTCTTTCTGTGGATCACACACTGAGCGTATTTGGTATTTGGATATTATACGTATCAATGACCTGGTCAACCCTCTTAATTAATCATTAGACGAAATTAAGAAACAGGAAAGGGTTGATAAATGATCAAGAAAAAACTTTTCTATTTTTCATTCTGAAATGTTCTTTTTATTATAATAAAGAGTAGGTGAATCAACTTACTAATTAAAAAAATTAGTAGAACTTCCTCTTTGGAATAGAAATTGGCTATTTCTACATAGGGAAAGTCGTGTGCAATGAAAAATGCAAGCACGATTTGGGGAGGGATTTTTCTCTATTGTAACAAGGAAGAATTATCTACTCCATCCGACTAGTTCCGGGTTCGAGTCCCGGGCAACCCATATAGAAAAGACCCATCAAAGTTTTTCACTTTGACTCACTTCATTTACAAATACAAAATTATTGGTTTGGTTAATTTAGTTATATGGATAGCTAATCTTTGGGCTGACTTGGTTGACATTGGTATATAGTCTATGTTATACTGTTAAATAACAAGCCTTCTATTATCTATATTCTAGTTAATACGTGTGCTTGGGAGTCCTTGCAATTTGAATAAACCAAGATCTTACCATGACTGCAATTTTAGAGAGACGCGAAAGTACAAGCCTGTGGGGTCGCTTCTGCAACTGGATAACTAGCACTGAAAATCGTCTTTACATCGGATGGTTCGGTGTTTTGATGATCCCTACCTTATTGACCGCAACTTCTGTATTTATTATCGCCTTCATCGCTGCCCCTCCAGTAGATATTGATGGTATTCGTGAGCCTGTTTCTGGTTCTTTACTTTATGGAAACAATATTATCTCTGGTGCTATTATCCCTACTTCTGCGGCGATCGGATTGCACTTTTACCCAATTTGGGAAGCTGCATCTGTTGATGAGTGGTTATACAATGGTGGTCCTTATGAGCTAATTGTTCTACACTTCTTACTTGGTGTAGCTTGTTATATGGGTCGTGAGTGGGAACTTAGTTTCCGTCTGGGTATGCGTCCTTGGATTGCTGTTGCATATTCAGCTCCTGTTGCAGCTGCTACTGCTGTTTTCTTGATTTACCCTATTGGTCAAGGAAGCTTTTCTGATGGTATGCCTTTAGGAATCTCTGGTACTTTCAACTTTATGATTGTATTCCAGGCAGAGCACAACATCCTTATGCATCCATTCCACATGTTAGGTGTAGCTGGTGTATTCGGCGGTTCCCTATTCAGTGCTATGCATGGTTCCTTGGTAACCTCTAGTTTGATCAGGGAAACTACTGAAAATGAATCCGCTAATGAGGGTTACAAATTTGGTCAAGAGGAAGAAACTTATAATATTGTGGCTGCTCATGGTTATTTTGGCCGATTAATCTTCCAATATGCTAGTTTCAACAACTCTCGTTCTTTACACTTCTTCTTGGCTGCTTGGCCTGTAGTAGGAATCTGGTTCACTGCTTTAGGTATTAGTACTATGGCTTTCAACCTAAATGGTTTCAATTTCAACCAATCTGTAGTTGATAGTCAAGGTCGCGTTATTAATACTTGGGCTGATATCATCAACCGTGCTAACCTTGGTATGGAAGTAATGCACGAACGTAATGCTCACAACTTCCCTCTAGACTTAGCTGCTGTTGAAGTTCCATCTATTAATGGATAAGGTTTTTCTGCTAACATATAAGAATTTTTGAAGACAGAAATACCCAATATCTTGTTCTAGCAAGATATTGGGTATTTCTGTCTTTATTTTGAATCTTTTTTTCTTCTTAATCTTTCTATTCAGAATTCAGTTAACGACGAGATTTAGTATCCTTTCTTGCATTTTCATAACTCGTGAAATGCCGAGTAGGCACGAATTCCCCCAATTTGCGACCTACCATAGGATTTGTTATGTAAATAGGTATATGTTCCTTTCCATTATGAATCGCGATTGTATGGCCAACCATTGTGGGTAGAATGCTAGATGCCCGGGACCACGTTACTATTGTTTCTTTCTCCTCCTTCATATTGACCTTTTCTATCTTTGCCAATAAATGATGAGCTACAAAAGGATTCGTTTTTTTTCGTGTCACAGCTGATTACTCCTTTTTTCCTTTTTAAAGAGTGGCATTCTATGTCCAATATCTCGATCGAAGTACGGAGGTCAGAATAAATAGAATAATGATCAATGGAAAAAAGAAAAAAATCCTTTAGCTGGATAAGGGGCGGATGTAGCCAAGTGGATCAAGGCAGTGGATTGTGAATCCACCATGCGCGGGTTCAATTCCCGTCGTTCGCCCATCGCATTATTGCAAATTCCAAAAATGCAATTTTCCATATTCCTAGTTACGTATTTACTTACGGCGACGAAGAATAAAACTATCGCTATATTTTTTCCTTTTCCTAGTTCTTCTTCCAAGCGCAGGATAACCCCAAGGGGTTGTGGGTTTTTTTCTACCAATGGGAGCTTTCCCTTCACCGCCCCCATGGGGGTGGTCCACAGGGTTCATAACTACCCCTCTTACTACGGGGCGTTTACCTAGCCAACACTTAGATCCGGCTCTACCCAAACTTTTTTGGTTCACCCCAACATTACCCACTTGTCCGACTGTTGCTAAGCAGTTTTGGGATACTAAACGGACCTCCCCAGATGGTAATCTTAAAGTGGCCGATTTACCCTCTTTTGCAATGAGTTTCGCTACAGCACCTGCTGCTCTAGCTAATTGCCCACCCCTTCCACGTGTGATTTCTATGTTATGCATGGCCGTGCCTAAGGGCATATCGGTTGAAGTAGATTCTTCTTTTCTCTCAAAAAACCCCTTCCCAAACTGTACAAGCTTCTTCCAAAGCATACGGCTTTCTAGATGTATATGACGATCTCTAGACAGATGGATCTTATATGAATCATATGATGAAGTACCACATGAGTGGATATATAGGAAAGGAATCCAAATCTGCCGAATCGCTCATGTTATGATCTTCTACATCCTAGGTCTCTGCGTTCCGTCATCTGGCTTATGTTCTTCATGTAGCATTCAGATCGAATGACTCTATGAAATTACGTCGATACTTCCACATATTATGGGTAACGTAGGAGACATCCCTATTTTCCCCCGGGGGTCTTAATTACCACTGCTTAGCTTTCAATTTGCCTCTGACCATCAAATTAAATGTGAATAACCCGTCCTCCTCTCTTTGAAACAAGGGGCGCTTCCGGTTCTGTGCGTGCTTCAAACAATTTTGTCTTCTCCATATTACCATATCTCTAGAGCCAATAATTTTCTATGAGGAACTACTGAACTCAATCACTTGCTGCCGTTACTCAACAGTTTTCTGTTGAGGTCTATCCCGTAGAGGTAGTCAAATTGGATCAGTGATCGATTTCTAGGTTTCGTCGTAAACCTAATTGGTTACTTCCAATTACGTAAATCAATAGTTCAAACCGCACTCAAAGGTAGGGCATTTCCCATTGATATAGGAACTTTTGTACCAGAAACAATAGTATCTCCAATTATAGCCCCTCTGGGATGTAAAATATATCTCTTCTCACCATCCCCATAGTGTATGAGACAAATGTATGCATTTCGATTAGGGTCGTATTCTATGGTTACGATTCTACCAGATATGTCTTTTTGATTCCGTCGAAAATCTATTTTACGGTATAGGCGCTTATGACCTCCCCCTCTATGCCTTGCGGTAATGATTCCTCTGGAATTACGACCTTTACCACAACGGTGCCGTCCATGGATCAAATTATTTCGTGGATTGGATTTCACTTGCCTGTCTACGGTTCCCTTGCGTGTGCTCGGGATAGGTGTTTTGTATAAATGTTTCGCCGTATTATTAAGTATTCTCCTTTAGTTTTTTTCTCTATCTAGAAGTGGAATAGAATAACCCGGTTGAAGGGTAATGATCATACGTCTGTAATGCATTGTATGGCCCAGAATAGGTCCTATTCTTCTACCTTTTCCAGGTAGTCGATGGCTATTCACAGCTACCACCTTAACACCAAAGAAGAGTTCGACCCAATGCTTTATTTCTGTCTTAGTGAATCCCGATTCGACATTAAAAGTATATTGATTCTTTCCCAATAAACGAAGACTTTTTTCTGTAAATACTGCGTATTTGATTCCATCCATAAATCGACTTTCCCTCCTATGCTCTGAGTTCCAGTATCGATAAGAATTCGAGTTCTTATTGTTCTTATGTTATGGTATGAATATACCATACCAATTCGTTATGTATGGATGATGGATGAGATTCCATGGATAGAGAGCCAGTTCCAATAGACTTATGGAATGTTCCCGTTCGTGTGCATCCAGCAGGAATTGAACCCGCAAATTTACCAATTATGAGTTGGGCGCTTTAACCATTCAGCCATGGATGCTTAACAGGGATCATCGTACATCGTAAATAACCAATTTTCATATAGAAAGACATATCATAGAAAAATGAAATCGAAAATATTCCGAGATGGCAAATATTCGGAGATGACTATGAAAACACCTCTCTGGATCCTCGAATTGAAAGAGAGATTGAGAGGGATCAAGAATCCTAATTCTCGCTATTTGGAATGGATCCAATTCTATTGAGTCTGACTCATAGTGATCATTTCTCTTTAGCAAAGAATGACCTTGGTTATCAAAGGATTGAACAACCGGGATCCATTTACTTATGATACCTAGTTGGCATTGATAACAAGGATCTAATGAATTATGAGTTTAATAGATCCTCTTTAGCAGAAAGACGTATATTCCTTGCTCATTATCAGACAATCACTTATTCCCAAACCTCGTGTGGGACTAATCGTTTTCATTTACCATCTCATGGAAAACCCTTTTCGTTCCGCTTAGCCCTATCGGGTATTTTAGTGATAGGTTCTGTAGGAACTGGACGATCCTATTTGGTCAAATACCTAACGAAAAATTACGATTTTCCTTTCATTAAGGTACGAGGGCTTCTTATTCCACAAGAACGAAAGCACCTTTTCATTCTTTCATATACTAGGGGTTTTTACTTGGAAAAGACAATGTTCCATACTAAAGGATTCGGGTCCATAACCACGAGTTCCAGTGCACTAGATCTTGTAGCACTTAGCAACGAAGCCCTATCCATTAGTATTCCACATAAGAAATCCATTCTAGAAAAAAATACAATTAGATTAGCTCTTCATAGACAAACTTGGGGTTTGCGAGCCAAGGTAAGATCGGCTCGGGATCATGGGACCCTTTTCTATCAGATAGGAGGGGCTCTTGTACAAAATAG
>NW_028260577.1:97500-110641 GCF_056163025.1 Triticum urartu
CAAGTATTCAGTTTCACCAATAAGATACGGAGACTTGCTTCACATTTGGAATTACACAAAAAAGATTTTTCATCGGAAAGAGGTCTACGAAGACTTTTGGAAAACGTCGACGTTTGCTGGCTTATTTGGCAAAGAAAAATAGAGTACGTTATAAGAAATTAATCGGTCAGTTGAATATTCGGGAGCAGTAATTTAATCGTTCAAATTTTTTTCTTGTTTTATTATTTTTTTAGTAGTCTTATAGTAGTCTTAGATTTTTCATTTTGATGAGCCTCGCTTTGAGGAATTCATGGAATAATCCATTTTCATGGAATAATGAATTAAGGAAGAAAGGATATGAGTCTACCGCTTACAAGAAAAGATCTCATGATAGTCAATATGGGCCCTCAACACCCATCAATGCATGGTGTTTCTTCGACTGATCGTTACTCTCGATGGTGAGGATGTTATTGATTGTGAACCCATATTAGGGTATTTACACAGAGGAATGGAAAAAATCGCGGAAAACCGAACTATTATACAATACTTACCTTATGTAACAAGGATATAGAGAGATTGTAGAAAGGGGATAGGATAGTTATTTTTGCAAGAGACTTGTTGTAAATTCCTTAACTTAAGAAAGAAAAAAGAATAAAAACACAGATACATAACATAAAAAAAAGAATAAATAAGACGAGATTCGACCTCCCCCTACATATTTAATTTCCTCTCCTATACAAAAACTAGCAAGACCCACTCCATTGGTAATTCCATCAATAACACCCTTATCAAAAAACTCCGTGAGTTCGGTTAACCCTCTTATACCGAGGGTAAAGACCCTAGTATAGAAAATATCTATATAACCACGATTATATGACCAACTGTATATATTTTTTTTTACTTGATCTAAAAATTCTTTTTTAGGATTTCCTTTGTAAAAAGAGTTTATTAAATCCAAATTCTGAAAAAAAGAATAAGCGGATCCATAGAAGATATATGCTATGAATAAACCAAAGATAGCTAGACTTACAGAAGAAATTGCATTAGTAATAAATTCATATGAATTTACAAAAGAATTAGAACTTTCCTGGGTAAAGTTTATTGAGGGAGTTAACCACTTTGATAATATGGTTAACTCTGCTATTCCATTACCAATTCCTCCATTATCAAAAGAGATTCCTATGAATCCAATGAACAAAGTGAAAAGTAGTAATATAAGAAGAGGAAATAACATAGTATTTCCCGTTTCATGCGGATAGGCAAAAGTTTTTTTAGCCCCAAAAGACGTAGTAAAGGATCCTATCCTATTTCTTGTATTACCTTGAATTTTTGGTATATTTTGTGAAAAAAAAGAAACTCCACTCTTCGTTGTTGATAAAACGAAATCCCTATTCACTCCTTTGGGTATCCTTTTTCCCCATAAGGATATTGAATACAAGGAACTCTCTTTAGTGCTACTGTAATTTTGAAAATGAACACGCAAATACCCATCAAATGTAAGTAAATATATCCGAAACATATAAAAGGCAGTTAATCCTGCAGTAAAGGAGGCTATTATTCCAAAAAAGGGCGAATACAACCAACTATTACTAAGGATTTCATCTTTGGACCAGAAGCAAGCAAGAGGTGGAATACCACAAAGAGAAAGTGTACCCCATAAAAAAGTAGTTCTTGTGATTGGAATGTATTTTCTTAAACCGCCCATAAGAACCATATTTTGACTTTTATCTGGTGAATATCCAACAAGAGGTTCCATTGAATGAATAACGGATCCGGATCCCAAGAACAATAAAGCTTTTGAATAAGCATGAGTGATCAAATGGAATAAAGCAGCTTGATAAGAACCTATACCTAGAGCTAACATCATATAACCCAATTGAGACATTGTAGAATAGGCTAAGCTTCTTTTAATATCTCTCTGAGCAAGAGCTAAAGTAGCTCCTAAGAATAGTGTTATTGTACCTACTAAAGAAATAAAACTCATTATCAAAGGTAAAGATATGAAAAGAGGAAGAAGTCGAGCTAGAAGAAAAATTCCCGCAGCAACCATAGTTGCTGCGTGTATAAGAGCCGAAATAGGAGTGGGCCCTTCCATAGCATCGGGTAACCATACGTGAAGAGGGAATTGTGCGGATTTCGCAACTGCACCAAGGAATAATAAAAAAGCACACAAAGTAGTAAGTAAAGAGTTAATTCCATTATTAGGAATCCAGTTATTAGCTATTTTGAACAAATCCCTAAACTCTAAACTACCTGTTATCCAAAAAAAACCTAAAATTCCTAATAATAGACCAAAATCCCCTACACGATTAGTTACAAAAGCTTTTTGACAAGCACTCGCTGCGATTGGTCGTGTAAACCAAAAGCCTATCAATAAATAAGAACACATTCCCACGAGTTCCCAAAAAAAATAAATTTGTATCAAATTGGAGCTAGTAACCAATCCCAACATGGAAGTATTGAAAAAACTTATATAAACAAAAAATCTCAAATATCCTTCATCGTGAGACATATAACCATCACTATAAATAAGAACCAGGATTCCTACAGTAGTAATTAGTATTAACATAATAGAAGTAAGTGGGTCAATCAAGTATCCAAATTCTAAAGAAAAATCATTATTGACGGTCCAAGACCATAGATATTGATAGATCGAACTTCCATTTATTTGTTGAATAGACAGTTGAACTGAGAATACCATAGCTATACTTAAGAGTAAAACACTAGGAAAAGCCCATATGCGACGAAGATTTTTTGTTGCTGTCGGAATAAGAATAAGGCCAAATCCCATTGACATAATAACTGGAAGTGGGAGAAGAGGGATTACCCATGCATATTGATATGTATGTTCCATAAGAAAAGAAATTGCAATTTTTACTTCAATTTTTACTTCAATTTTTCTATAAAATTGTTTCCGATTCACCAAACCAATTCTTATCTCTTTCTGAAAGAATAAATAAAAAGAATAAGAAAAAATACTGAAATTCTTAATTTTTCCAAAATTTATCTCATTGAAATAATTAAAAATTAAGAATGGGTTTAGTTGGTTAAATTAAAAAAGTTAATAAAATAACTAGGTAACGAAGTTATTTTATTAACTAAATAAAGATATTTATAAAAATAAAAAAAAAAAGTGGAATCATTTTACTTTCTATTCATAATTCATTTTTATATTTCTTTAAAACAAAGATGAAACAGCTCTCTTGTTCCATAATTAACTGATTGAGTGAATTCCAATGAAAACCTATGTTTATAAGAAATTATCGAATAGTCCTTACTTCATATAGAACTAAAATTCTAATGACTATAAATTACCTAAGTTTTAGAATGTCTTGTTTAAGAGACTCAGTATTTTTTGTTTTGATTGGAATTCCTTTCCTTTATGGAATACCATTCTGAACTTAATTAACTATTTTCATTTTCCCTTCTTTTTATCCCCCCGTCTTATCTTATATGGGGGATAGGCTTCCATACCATATATCTATATATGGAGTATACTTGATATATAAATAGATATAAATAGATTTAAATGAGAAACCCTTCTATATATTCTATATTATTAAAAAAAAAGTATAAAATATATAAAGAAAAAATGTTAAAAAATTCTTGTTGTCTTATCCGCATTAGACAAAATGAAGTAAAAAATAATTCAAAATTTAAGTATCTTTCAGTATCTAAGTATAAATACTAATAAAAAGAAGAAAGAAGGATTGATTTGCAGCAATAGATGTCTTTCACATACAACTAGAAAAAAGTAATTTCCTTTTTGAATGGCAGTTCCAAAAAAACGTACTTCAATGTCAAAAAAGCGTATTCGTAAAAATATTTGGAAGAAAAAGACTTATTTTTCCATAGTACAATCTTATTCTTTAGTAAAATCAAGATCATTTTCGAGCGGTAATGAGCATCCAAAACCAAAGGGTTTTTCTGGGCAACAAACAAATAATAAGATTTTGGAATAATATGAATTGACTTATCAAAAAAGAATTCCAATTATTTAATAATTTGGATTCTTCTTTGAATGTACTTTTATGTGTCGAATTACTCGGTACAATATTCTTAGAACAAAAAACCCCTCTTATCTTATATATACAAGAAAAAAAAAGTTTTGTTTGGTATACTGTGTGCTAAGTATTCTTTTCCTATCAATGAACTTTTCATAATTTTCCTAATAGAATCCTCATATTCTATTAGGAAAATTATGAAAAGTGGAGTATTCTTACAATAGGACTTACAACTTCCACCTATCTTCTCCAAAATCATAAGGTTAGTAAATCTTATTAATAAGAGCATAAAGACTTTCATTCTAGAAATTTTTAAAAAATCCAAAAAGCCTTTTCTATTTATCCATTTTATTTTAATTTCATCATTAAATAGAAACCCTTTTGGATTTTTTTCATTGTATTGAAAGAATTTTCAAAATGTAAAGGGGAAATTAATTAGAAAAAATTAGTTCTATAATTGCAAGTTAGAAAAAAGAAGTTCCAACTCTTTCAAGCAGTGTTTGTGTTTCTATTGGGCAAAGCAAGAGTTTATTGTAAAAAAAAAAAATGGAAACGATACTACCAAACGAAGTCTATTTTAATGAAAACTCTAATGTTCCTAAATTTTATGGACTTTCCCAATATCGACGATTCCCAAGATAATAGCTATTATTCTTTTAAGTTACCTATTATTTGAAGTTAGCCGCCATGGTGAAATTGGTAGACACGCTGCTCTTAGGAAGCAGTGCTCAAGCATCTCGGTTCGAATCCGAGTGGCGGCATTCTTGAAAAAGAATACAATAGATTAGAAATCAATTCGAAATTTACAATTTTGTAATGGGACCTTCCCCTTATGCTATTTGCAACTTTAGAACATATACTAACTCATATCTCTTTCTCAACGATTTCAATTGTGATTACGATTCATTTTATAACCTTATTAGTTCGTGAACTTGGAGGATTACGCGATTCGTCAGAAAAAGGAATGATAGTTACTTTTTTCTCTATAACAGGATTCTTAGTTTCTCGTTGGGCTTCCTCGGGACATTTTCCATTAAGTAATTTATATGAGTCATTGATCTTCCTTTCATGGGCCCTGTATATTCTTCATACCATTCCTAAAATACAGAACTCTAAAAATGATTTAAGCACAATAACTACGCCAAGTACTATTTTAACGCAAGGCTTTGCCACATCGGGTCTTTTAACTGAAATGCATCAATCCACGATACTAGTACCTGCTCTACAATCTCAGTGGTTAATGATGCATGTCAGTATGATGTTATTAAGCTATGCAACTCTTTTGTGCGGATCCTTATTATCTGCCGCTATTCTAATCATTAGATTTCGAAATAATTTCCATTTCTTTTCTAAAAAGAAAAAAAATGTTTTAAATAAAACATTTTTCTTTAGTGATATTAAATATTTTTATGCAAAAAGAAGTGCTTTAAAAAGAACCTCTGTCCCTTCATTTCCAAATTATTACAAATATCAATTAACGGAGCGTTTGGATTCTTGGAGTTATCGTGTCATTAGCCTAGGATTTACCCTTTTAACCGTAGGTATTCTTTGTGGAGCAGTATGGGCTAATGAGGCCTGGGGATCCTATTGGAATTGGGATCCTAAGGAAACTTGGGCATTTATTACTTGGACCATATTCGCAATTTATTTACATAGTAGAACAAATCCAAATTGGAAGGGTACGAATTCTGCACTTATAGCTTTGATAGGATTTCTTATAATTTGGATTTGTTATTTTGGTATAAATCTATTAGGAATAGGCTTACATAGTTATGGTTCGTTTACATTAACACCTAAATGATTACATAAAATAAAACCTTCATGAAATGAAGGTTTTTACTTTTATGTTTTATTTGAGAACCCCTTGAACGCCTTATCAAAGGGTTCTCAAAAATTCGAGATAGATCTAATTATACTTTTTTACTTATTTCTGCATTATATACTTTTTTACTTATTTCTGCATTAATAGAGCAGACGAGTAAAAAAAAGCAAACCTATTTAGGATAATAATTGGATAAGAGAGCCTCTACCCTGTCAACGGATAGGGAGAGAACAAAATCTGGATAAATACCAATTCCTATTACTGGTAAAAAGATACAGATTAAAATAAAGAGTTCTCGTGGTCCAGAATCCACAAAATTTGCGTTTGGAACATTAAATAGCTTGTATCCATAGAACATCTGGCGTAACATAGATAATAAATAAATAGGAGTTAATATCATTCCAATTGCCATTACAAAAGTAATTAGTGTTTTTGGCATTAACAGAAATTTTGGACTAGTAATTAGTCCAAAAAATACTACTAATTCTGCGACAAAACCACTCATTCCTGGTAAGGCAAGAGAAGCCATTGAAAAGCTACTAAACATGGTAAAAATTTTAGGCATTGGGATAGATATTCCCCCCAGTTCTTCGAGATAAACAAGACGCATTCTATCAGAAGCGGTTCCTGCCAAGAAAAAAAGTGTAGCACCAATAAATCCATGGGATAATATTTGTAAAATAGCTCCATTGAGTCCAATGTTGGTTATGGAACCAATTCCTATAATTATGAAACCCATGTGAGATACAGAGGAATAAGCTATTCTTTTTTTGAAATTTCGTTGACCAAGAGAAGTTGAAGCTGCATAGATTATTTGGATCGCTCCTATTATTACTAACCAGGGCGAAAATAGATAATGAGCATGAGGTAACAATTCCATGTTGATCCGAATCAATCCATATGCTCCCATCTTTAATAATATTCCCGCTAAAAGCATACATGTACTATAATGTGCTTCCCCATGGGTATCTGGTAACCACGTATGTAGGGGTATAATCGGCAATTTGACAGCATAAGCAATAAGGAAGCCAAAATATAAAAGTATTTCCAAGGTTGCAGGGTATGATTGATTAATTAATCTTTCCAAATCTAATCCTGGTTCGTTGGAACCATATAAGCCCATACCCAGAACTCCGATTAAGAAAAAAATGGAACCGCCTGCAGTATACAAAATAAACTTTGTAGCTGAATATAGACGCCTCTTCCCCCCCCACATGGATAAAAGTAAGTAAACAGGAATTAATTCTAACTCCCACATGATAAAAAAAAGTAAAAGGTCTCGCGAAGAAAATAATCCTATTTGACCACTATACATTGCGAGCATCAGGAAATAGAATAATCGCGAATTCCGTGTAATTGGCCAAGCTGCTAAAGTAGCTAAAGTAGTGATAAATCCTGTCAATAAAATAGATCCTAATGAAAGTCCATCGATTCCCAATCTCCAGTGGAAATCGAAGACATCTATCCATTTATAATCCTCCTTTAATTGGATTAAGGGATCCTCCAGTTGGAAATGATAACAGAACGCATAAGTCATTAGAAGGAATTCTAATAAACAAATAGATATAGTATACCACCTAACGACTTTGTTTCCCTTATGAGGTAAAAAGAAAATTAATGAACCTGCAAATATCGGCAAAACAACAAGTATTGTTAACCAAGGAAAATAACTCATGATAAAGTGATAAAGACAAGATACGTTTTGACCAGAAAAGCCCGTGCTCGATTATTTCGAGCACAGGCTTCTTCGGTAAAGAGGAATCAGACGATTCGAGTGAAGTTTTTTGTAACGTATCAATAAGATAGAGCCATGCTACGTGTTGTTTCAGGCCCTAAATAAACGCGGACACTTAAAAAATCTGTCGGGCAGGCAGATTCACATCTCTTACAACCCACACAATCTTCGGTTCTCGGCGCGGAAGCAATTTGCTTGGCTTTACATCCATCCCAGGGTATCATTTCTAATACATCTGTTGGACAAGCTCGTACACATTGAGTGCATCCTATACATGTATCGTAAATTTTTACGGAATGTGACATTGGATCTATAAATTTTTCTTTTCAACATAAAATTTTTCGATCTGGTAAAAATGAAATTAGTACTATAATGAGTCATATGTATTGTAGACACCAGACGAAGCAATGGTTTATCCAAACTTCAAAAAAAAAATCTATTTTTTAATCTGTTTGTGAGAAAGCGTGAAGAGAGCCAAGAGACTTTAATTTTGGATTTCAACAATAAATAAGAAATAAGAAAGAATTTTACGAATTGTACAGACGAATTCGAATTAGCCAATAAATTGGCTATCGTCTTTTCAATATAAATTATTGCAATATTCAAATTGCAATATCAATGAATTACAAATACAAAAATTCATTTAAGTGAAAAAGAATACTATGCAATAATCTACTAAAAAAATGGATATTCTCAAATAATACTAAGAAATAGTATTGATTTCTATTTATTTTAATATGTGCGCCTTTGTTTAGAGGATTCTATGTCTAATTATTCAAAAGTCTAATTATTCAATAAATTAGATTGATTGATACGAGTGGATTTCCTATTACGATGGATGGAAGAAAGAATGGATAGTCCAATAGCGGCTTCAGCAGCTGCAAGGGCTATAACAAAAATTGCGAAAATATCTCCTTTTAATTGGCGACTATCAAATAGATCAGAAAATGTTACGAGATTTAGATTAATTGAATTCAGTATAAGTTCAAGACATATTAGAGCTCTAACCATGTTTCGGCTTGTGATCAATCCATAGATACCAATCGAAAATAAATAGACACTCAAAAAAAGTACATGCTCAAACATCATTAACTAACTCCTTATCAATCTCGATTCATTTCAATATGAGGGCAAGAATTGAACCGATTCAATTAATTACAATAGAACAATTACACAACAAAAGAAAAAAAAAAAAAAAAAAAGGAGGTATTTGTTGGCAGTAGATGGATTTTACTAAATCAAAATTGTGATTCTTTAGTTATTTATTTTAGATTTGCAATTCTTATAATTTGTACTTTTTCTAAGTTTTCTTATTGCCGAGCCATAGTAATTGCACCTATTAAAGAAACTAGAAGAATTATGGAAATGAGTTCAAACGGAAGATAAAAATCGGTTGCTAAATGAATTCCAATTTGTTGAACATTATTTATGAGACCCTGTTCTACTATTTGGTTTGATCTTGTAGTCCAAAGAATTCCATACCACGACGTATCTGGGATAGTAGTCATTAGTGAAAAAACAATAGTTATACAAACGAGTGAAGTGAACCCATCTCCAATAGTCCAATAATTCTTATCTTTAGACCATTCTGAGCCATTTACGAACATTACAGCGAATATGATCAAGACATTTATGGCTCCCACATAAATAAGAAGTTGTGCGACAGCTACAAAGTAGGAATTTAATAAAAAATAGAATAAGGATATACAAACAAGAACTAATCCCAGCGAAAAGGCAGAATAAATGGGGTTGGTAAGTAATACTACTCCTAGACCCCCTAGTAGAAGAACAAATCCCCCAAATAGCATAAGAATCTCATGTATTGGTCCAGGTAAATCCATTATGGATAAAAAGAAATTAATAGTATAAAATTTTTCATGAACTGACTAAAACTAAAGGATTCAAGGAAGGAAAAAAGGATTAGGGTATTTTTTTGTGTATAAACTTATAGTTATAAATTATATTATATCACGAAAATCTAGTCTGATTTAAAATAAGAAATAATTTCCAATAAGCAGTAGTTTTTCGTTTTTCTTTATAGTTTAATTTTAAAGTTTAATAAAGAATTATTAGATTTTTATAACAGAAAGACAAAATCAAAGTTTAGTAATCAGTAATCGTTCTTGAATTCGAAGATTTTTCTTTGTTTATTTTACTTTCAGACGAATTCCTAATTGTTTGAATTGTGTAATCTCCCATTATGGAGATTGGTAACCGACTTAAAGCAATTTGATTGTAATTCAATTCATGACGATCATAGGTAGAAAGTTCATATTCTTCAGTCATTGATAAACAGCTTGTTGGACAGTACTCAACACAATTGCCACAAAATATACAAACTCCGAAATCAATACTATAATTAAGCAATTGTTTTCTTTTAATATCCTTTTCAAATCTCCAATCCACAACGGGTAAATCTATCGGACATACGCGAACACATACTTCACAAGCAATACATTTATCAAATTCAAAGTGGATTCGCCCTCGGAAACGCTCTGGTGTAATTGATTTTTCATAAGGGTAGTGAATCGTTATAGGTAAACGATTTGTGTGGGATAAGGTAGTTATGAAACTTTGACCTATGTACCTTGTAGCACGTATTGTTTGTTGACCATAACTCATGAACCCAGTTACCATAGGGAACATATTCATTCTAAATATCTATGAAAAAGATATGTTTCTTTCTCTTGTTTGAGAGAGCTTTTGTGTTGAAAATATTCTTACTATTATTGTATTATCTTATTTATAGTGAAACAAGTTGAGAAGAGGTTGTTAATAAGAGATTGCCCAGGGAAATAGGTAAAAGAAATTTCCATCCAAGATTTAATAACTGATCCATTCTCATCCTCGGTAAAGTCCATCTTATTGTGATAGAAATGAAGAGAAATAAATAAGCTTTAGTTAATGTAATAAATATACCCATTGTCATTTCCAAAATTCCAACTGCTTTATTCATTTGGAAAAAATCAAAAAAGGATATATAGGGAATAGATAAATTCCACCCGCCCAAGTAGAGAACTGTTACAAATAAAGAAGAAACTAATAAATTTAGGTAAGAAACAAGATAAAATAAACCATATTTGATACCGGAATATTCAGTTTGGTAACCTGCTACTAATTCTTCCTCCGCTTCTGGTAAATCAAAGGGTAATCTTTCACATTCTGCCAAAGAAGAAATTAAAAAAACCAGAAAACCTATAGGCTGACGCCAAATATTCCATCCAAAAAAACCGTATTTTGACTGTGCTTCAACTATATCAACTGTACTTGAACTGTTAGATAATCATAGTCGGTGATAACATCACAGTTCCCACCGCTATTTCAAAACCGTACATGAAACCTTAGCTTCATACGGCTTCTCTATGATCAGAAAAAGGAAAGGACTGTTTTGTTCCTAGCCCCGGGGGCGTAGATAGAATTAGATAAAATAAAATAGATTTGAAAGTCCTAAATTAGACCAAAGGAATTCCGTCTGCTAGAATAAGAAAAAGCGCTTCCGAATTGATCTCATCCTTTATAATATAATGAAAATTTTTCTTTGTTCAGTAATAACTTAATCTTGGAATAAAACACTTGTTACTTGTTATAGGAATTCAATTAATAAATGGAAAGAGTTGGGTATTAGTTCATGAGCAATTCTGCATGAATATGGATAGAGAAGGAAATAATGAAAATTTTTTCTAGTGCACTCCATATCTTTTTTACTATTCTTCTTTCCCCAGGGAGGGGGTATTTAAAAGAAAAAATGGATAAAGGGTTAATTCGTTCTTGATAGCCATTTCCTTAACAAGTGAATGGGAACATACTCTGGATCGGAATCCGAAGAAAGTACTACTTGATAATTTCTACAAATTGCAAGTCCTTATTATGATTCCTTTTATGGGCAAAAATCTCTAATGTTTTAGATTTTCCATTACTAATCCTTTATGTACTTTAGTGTTCCTAACCCTTCACTAACTTTTGGTGGATTCTTCTTATGGATTATTAAGTTATAGTAATAACTAGGAGTATTCTAGTAATGGAATTCCATATCGTGAATCCTTTATTCTTGGCCGCTTCAAGATATGATGACTAATTAAAAAATATCAACCTTGGGATAAAGAGTTTACACTGCTTATGTTTACTTCCACTTTTTTCTTGTACGTAGGAAATGAGATTTTTTCTTTTTACTACAAATTTATAAGCTGTTTTGTTTCACTCATATAGCTATCTAGTTTAACTTACCAACCCAAATACTAAATAAGAAAAGGAATATAAATAGTTAATGGATTTTATAGGAAAAAGATCTATTTTAACGAATCACACGTAGAGATATTGCTAGCACACAAAAAGTTAATGGTATTTCATAACTAATGGATTGAGCAGCAGCTCGTAGACCGCCTGAAAAAGAATATTTATTATTTGAGCTATATCCTGCCATAAGAAGACCAATAGGAGCTATACTTGAAATGGCAATCCATAAAAAAACACCAATACTAAGATCGGCTAAAACAAAATGATATCCCAAAGGGATAACTAAAAAACTTAATAAAACTGATATGACTGCTATAGAGGGTCCAATGCTAAATAAAGAAATATCTCCTCGGGATGGCAGAATATCTTCTTTAAAAAGTAGCTTAGTCCCATCTGCTATAGCTTGAAGCAGGCCCAGGGGGCCAGCATATTCAGGACCAATACGTTGTTGTATCGACGCAGATATTTCTCTTTCTAACCACACAATTACGAGTACCTCTATTGTTATTCCCAAAAGGAGGGTCAAAATGGGTAGAATCGATATCAGTCCATAGACTTCTTTAATAATTCCAATTTCGAAAAAGAATTGATAGTTTCTACCTCTACCCTATCTATTATCATTTTCAACGATCAACTTCCCCCATAATGATATCTATACTACCTAATATCGTCATGATATCAGCCAATTTCATTTTTTTAACTAGCTGAGGAAGAATTTGCAAATTAATAAACCCGGGTGGACGGATTTTCCATCTCCAGGGGAAAAGGCTATCATCTCCTACTAGATAAATCCCTAATTCACCTTTTGGGGCTTCTACTCTTACATAAAGCTCTTGTCTTGACAATTCAAAATTGGGGCGAAGGTTTTTTACCAAGAAATTTATACTCAAAATCATTCCATTCAGAATTATTTTCTTTCTTAAAGCGTCGGACTTCTAAATTTTCATAAGGTCCTCCAGGAATTTTTTTCTACAGCTTGTTGAATTATTTTGATGGATTCCCTCATTTCACCAATTCGTACTAAATAGCGAGCTAACGAATCCCCTTCTTTTTGCCATTGGACTTTCCAATCAAATTGGTTGTAAGACTCATAAGGATCTACTTTACGAAGATCCCATTGTATTCCAGAAGCTCGTAACATCGGTCCCGATAAGCCCCAATTTACTGCTTCTTCTCCGCTAATAAAACCTACTCCTTCAACTCGCTCTAAAAAAATTGGATTCTGTGTAATAAGTTGTTGATATTCAACAACTCCGCGTAAAAAATAATCACAGAAATCTAAACATTTATCGATCCATCCATAAGGTAGATCGGCGGCTACTCCTCCGATGCGAAAGTAATTGTGCATCATTCGCATACCTGTAGCAG
>NW_028260578.1:0-7500 GCF_056163025.1 Triticum urartu
AGTTGGAAATGATAACAGAACGCATAAGTCATTAGAAGGAATTCTAATAAACAAATAGATATAGTATACCACCTAACGACTTTGTTTCCCTTATGAGGTAAAAAGAAAATTAATGAACCTGCAAATATCGGCAAAACAACAAGTATTGTTAACCAAGGAAAATAACTCATGATAAAGTGATAAAGACAAGATACGTTTTGACCAGAAAAGCCCGTGCTCGATTATTTCGAGCACAGGCTTCTTCGGTAAAGAGGAATCAGACGATTCGAGTGAAGTTTTTTGTAACGTATCAATAAGATAGAGCCATGCTACGTGTTGTTTCAGGCCCTAAATAAACGCGGACACTTAAAAAATCTGTCGGGCAGGCAGATTCACATCTCTTACAACCCACACAATCTTCGGTTCTCGGCGCGGAAGCAATTTGCTTTGGCTTTACATCCATCCCAGGGTATCATTTCTAATACATCTGTTGGACAAGCTCGTACACATTGAGTGCATCCTATACATGTATCGTAAATTTTTACGGAATGTGACATTGGATCTATAAATTTTTCTTTTCAACATAAAATTTTTCGATCTGGTAAAAATGAAATTAGTACTATAATGAGTCATATGTATTGTAGACACCAGACGAAGCAATGGTTTATCCAAACTTCAAAAAAAAAAATCTATTTTTAATCTGTTTGTGAGAAAGCGTGAAGAGAGCCAAGAGACTTTAATTTTGGATTTCAACAATAAATAAGAAATAAGAAAGAATTTTACGAATTGTACAGACGAATTCGAATTAGCCAATAAATTGGCTATCGTCTTTTCAATATAAATTATTGCAATATTCAAATTGCAATATCAATGAATTACAAATACAAAAATTCATTTAAGTGAAAAAGAATACTATGCAATAATCTACTAAAAAAAATGGATATTCTCAAATAATACTAAGAAAATAGTATTGATTTCTATTTATTTTAATATGTGCGCCTTTGTTTAGAGGATTCTATGTCTAATTATTCAAAAGTCTAATTATTCAATAAATTAGATTGATTGATACGAGTGGATTTCCTATTACGATGGATGGAAGAAAGAATGGATAGTCCAATAGCGGCTTCAGCAGCTGCAAGGGCTATAACAAAAATTGCGAAAATATCTCCTTTTAATTGGCGACTATCAAATAGATCAGAAAATGTTACGAGATTTAGATTAATTGAATTCAGTATAAGTTCAAGACATATTAGAGCTCTAACCATGTTTCGGCTTGTGATCAATCCATAGATACCAATCGAAAATAAATAGACACTCAAAAAAAGTACATGCTCAAACATCATTAACTAACTCCTTATCAATCTCGATTCATTTCAATATGAGGGCAAGAATTGAACCGATTCAATTAATTACAATAGAACAATTACACAACAAAAGAAAAAAAAAAAAAAAAAAAAGGAGGTATTTGTTGGCAGTAGATGGATTTTACTAAATCAAAATTGTGATTCTTTAGTTATTTATTTTAGATTTGCAATTCTTATAATTTGTACTTTTTCTAAGTTTTCTTATTGCCGAGCCATAGTAATTGCACCTATTAAAGAAACTAGAAGAATTATGGAAATGAGTTCAAACGGAAGATAAAAATCGGTTGCTAAATGAATTCCAATTTGTTGAACATTATTTATGAGACCCTGTTCTACTATTTGGTTTGATCTTGTAGTCCAAAGAATTCCATACCACGACGTATCTGGGATAGTAGTCATTAGTGAAAAAACAATAGTTATACAAACGAGTGAAGTGAACCCATCTCCAATAGTCCAATAATTCTTATCTTTAGACCATTCTGAGCCATTTACGAACATTACAGCGAATATGATCAAGACATTTATGGCTCCCACATAAATAAGAAGTTGTGCGACAGCTACAAAGTAGGAATTTAATAAAAAATAGAATAAGGATATACAAACAAGAACTAATCCCAGCGAAAAGGCAGAATAAATGGGGTTGGTAAGTAATACTACTCCTAGACCCCCTAGTAGAAGAACAAATCCCCCAAATAGCATAAGAATCTCATGTATTGGTCCAGGTAAATCCATTATGGATAAAAAGAAATTAATAGTATAAAATTTTTCATGAACTGACTAAAACTAAAGGATTCAAGGAAGGAAAAAAGGATTAGGGTATTTTTTTGTGTATAAACTTATAGTTATAAATTATATTATATCACGAAAATCTAGTCTGATTTAAAATAAGAAATAATTTCCAATAAGCAGTAGTTTTTCGTTTTTCTTTATAGTTTAATTTTAAAGTTTAATAAAGAATTATTAGATTTTTATAACAGAAAGACAAAATCAAAGTTTAGTAATCAGTAATCGTTCTTGAATTCGAAGATTTTTCTTTGTTTATTTTACTTTCAGACGAATTCCTAATTGTTTGAATTGTGTAATCTCCCATTATGGAGATTGGTAACCGACTTAAAGCAATTTGATTGTAATTCAATTCATGACGATCATAGGTAGAAAGTTCATATTCTTCAGTCATTGATAAACAGCTTGTTGGACAGTACTCAACACAATTGCCACAAAATATACAAACTCCGAAATCAATACTATAATTAAGCAATTGTTTTCTTTTAATATCCTTTTCAAATCTCCAATCCACAACGGGTAAATCTATCGGACATACGCGAACACATACTTCACAAGCAATACATTTATCAAATTCAAAGTGGATTCGCCCTCGGAAACGCTCTGGTGTAATTGATTTTTCATAAGGGTAGTGAATCGTTATAGGTAAACGATTTGTGTGGGATAAGGTAGTTATGAAACTTTGACCTATGTACCTTGTAGCACGTATTGTTTGTTGACCATAACTCATGAACCCAGTTACCATAGGGAACATATTCATTCTAAATATCTATGAAAAAGATATGTTTCTTTCTCTTGTTTGAGAGAGCTTTTGTGTTGAAAATATTCTTACTATTATTGTATTATCTTATTTATAGTGAAACAAGTTGAGAAGAGGTTGTTAATAAGAGATTGCCCAGGGAAATAGGTAAAAGAAATTTCCATCCAAGATTTAATAACTGATCCATTCTCATCCTCGGTAAAGTCCATCTTATTGTGATAGAAATGAAGAGAAATAAATAAGCTTTAGTTAATGTAATAAATATACCCATTGTCATTTCCAAAATTCCAACTGCTTTATTCATTTGGAAAAAATCAAAAAAGGATATATAGGGAATAGATAAATTCCACCCGCCCAAGTAGAGAACTGTTACAAATAAAGAAGAAACTAATAAATTTAGGTAAGAAACAAGATAAAATAAACCATATTTGATACCGGAATATTCAGTTTGGTAACCTGCTACTAATTCTTCCTCCGCTTCTGGTAAATCAAAGGGTAATCTTTCACATTCTGCCAAAGAAGAAATTAAAAAAACCAGAAAACCTATAGGCTGACGCCAAATATTCCATCCAAAAAAACCGTATTTTGACTGTGCTTCAACTATATCAACTGTACTTGAACTGTTAGATAATCATAGTCGGTGATAACATCACAGTTCCCACCGCTATTTCAAAACCGTACATGAAACCTTAGCTTCATACGGCTTCTCTATGATCAGAAAAAGGAAAGGACTGTTTTGTTCCTAGCCCCGGGGGCGTAGATAGAATTAGATAAAATAAAATAGATTTGAAAGTCCTAAATTAGACCAAAGGAATTCCGTCTGCTAGAATAAGAAAAAGCGCTTCCGAATTGATCTCATCCTTTATAATATAATGAAAATTTTTCTTTGTTCAGTAATAACTTAATCTTGGAATAAAACACTTGTTACTTGTTATAGGAATTCAATTAATAAATGGAAAGAGTTGGGTATTAGTTCATGAGCAATTCTGCATGAATATGGATAGAGGAAGGAAATAATGAAAATTTTTTCTAGTGCACTCCATATCTTTTTTACTATTCTTCTTTCCCCAGGGAGGGGGTATTTAAAAAGAAAAAATGGATAAAGGGTTAATTCGTTCTTGATAGCCATTTCCTTAACAAGTGAATGGGAACATACTCTGGATCGGAATCCGAAGAAAGTACTACTTGATAATTTCTACAAATTGCAAGTCCTTATTATGATTCCTTTTATGGGCAAAAATCTCTAATGTTTTAGATTTTCCATTACTAATCCTTTATGTACTTTAGTGTTCCTAACCCTTCACTAACTTTTGGTGGATTCTTCTTATGGATTATTAAGTTATAGTAATAACTAGGAGTATTCTAGTAATGGAATTCCATATCGTGAATCCTTTATTCTTGGCCGCTTCAAGATATGATGACTAATTAAAAAATATCAACCTTGGGATAAAGAGTTTACACTGCTTATGTTTACTTCCACTTTTTTCTTGTACGTAGGAAATGAGATTTTTTCTTTTTACTACAAATTTATAAGCTGTTTTGTTTCACTCATATAGCTATCTAGTTTAACTTACCAACCCAAATACTAAATAAGAAAAGGAATATAAATAGTTAATGGATTTTATAGGAAAAAGATCTATTTTAACGAATCACACGTAGAGATATTGCTAGCACACAAAAAGTTAATGGTATTTCATAACTAATGGATTGAGCAGCAGCTCGTAGACCGCCTGAAAAAGAATATTTATTATTTGAGCTATATCCTGCCATAAGAAGACCAATAGGAGCTATACTTGAAATGGCAATCCATAAAAAAACACCAATACTAAGATCGGCTAAAACAAAATGATATCCCAAAGGGATAACTAAAAAACTTAATAAAACTGATATGACTGCTATAGAGGGTCCAATGCTAAATAAAGAAATATCTCCTCGGGATGGCAGAATATCTTCTTTAAAAAGTAGCTTAGTCCCATCTGCTATAGCTTGAAGCAGGCCCAGGGGGCCAGCATATTCAGGACCAATACGTTGTTGTATCGACGCAGATATTTCTCTTTCTAACCACACAATTACGAGTACCTCTATTGTTATTCCCAAAAGGAGGGTCAAAATGGGTAGAATCGATATCAGTCCATAGACTTCTTTTAATAATTCCAATTTCGAAAAAGAATTGATAGTTTCTACCTCTACCCTATCTATTATCATTTCAACGATCAACTTCCCCCATAATGATATCTATACTACCTAATATCGTCATGATATCAGCCAATTTCATTTTTTTAACTAGCTGAGGAAGAATTTGCAAATTAATAAACCCGGGTGGACGGATTTTCCATCTCCAGGGGAAAAGGCTATCATCTCCTACTAGATAAATCCCTAATTCACCTTTTGGGGCTTCTACTCTTACATAAAGCTCTTGTCTTGACAATTCAAAATTGGGCGAAGGTTTTTTACCAAGAAATTTATACTCAAAATCATTCCATTCAGAATTATTTTCTTTCTTAAAGCGTCGGACTTCTAAATTTTCATAAGGTCCTCCAGGAATTTTTTCTACAGCTTGTTGAATTATTTTGATGGATTCCCTCATTTCACCAATTCGTACTAAATAGCGAGCTAACGAATCCCCTTCTTTTTGCCATTGGACTTTCCAATCAAATTGGTTGTAAGACTCATAAGGATCTACTTTACGAAGATCCCATTGTATTCCAGAAGCTCGTAACATCGGTCCCGATAAGCCCCAATTTACTGCTTCTTCTCCGCTAATAAAACCTACTCCTTCAACTCGCTCTAAAAAAATTGGATTCTGTGTAATAAGTTGTTGATATTCAACAACTCCGCGTAAAAAATAATCACAGAAATCTAAACATTTATCGATCCATCCATAAGGTAGATCGGCGGCTACTCCTCCGATGCGAAAGTAATTGTGCATCATTCGCATACCTGTAGCAGCTTCAAATAGATCATATATTAATTCTCTCTCTCTAAAAATATAGAAAAAAGGAGTCTGTGCGCCGAGATCCGCCATAAAAGGTCCAAGCCATAGCAAGTGAGAAGCTATCCGGCTTAATTCTAACATAATTACCCTAATATAGCTGGCTCTTTGTGGTATTTGAATATTCTCCAAGAATTCTGGTGCATTTACAACTATCCTATCCCCTTTCTACAATCTCTCTATATCCTTGTTACATAAGGTAAGTATTGTATAATAGTTCGGTTTTCCGCGATTTTTTCCATTCCTCTGTGTAAATACCCTAATATGGGTTCACAATCAATAACATCCTCACCATCGAGAGTAACGATCAGTCGAAGAACACCATGCATTGATGGGTGTTGAGGGCCCATATTGACTATCATGAGATCTTTTCTTGTAAGCGGTAGACTCATATCCTTTCTTCCTTAATTCATTATTCCATGAAAATGGATTATTCCATGAATTCCTCAAAGCGAGGCTCATCAAAATGAAAAATCTAAGACTACTATAAGACTACTAAAAAAATAATAAAACAAGAAAAAAATTTGAACGATTAAATTACTGCTCCCGAATATTCAACTGACCGATTAATTTCTTATAACGTACTCTATTTTTCTTTGCCAAATAAGCCAGCAAACGTCGACGTTTTCCCAAAAGTCTTCGTAGACCTCTTTCCGATGAAAAATCTTTTTTGTGTAATTCCAAATGTGAAGCAAGTCTCCGTATCTTATTGGTGAAACTGAATACTTGAAATTCAACAGAACCCCTGTTTTCTTCTTTTTCTTCTTTAACCATAAATCCAAAAATTTTTCTACCTCCTTTCTTTTTCATGTATTTTTCTGATCAGGAAAAATACAAAATTATGTCAGTTATTTTGAAGTTATTCTAATCTCGTACACACACAAATTTGCAATTATTCATCTACTACTGGAATTTGGATTTATTTTATCGATGCAAATTGGATTTGGATAGAAGGGTACATTCTTTCTAATATTTTAGATAGAAGAAATGTTTCTTCTATCTAAAATATTAGAAAGAATTTTGCTGATTTATTTATTGCTATATGCAATTTATGGAATTGATACACCATTTAATTGATATCATTTAGCAAAATGAAACACAGCATATGCATCCATCTTTTGGCTCGAGAATTTCACGGGATAGAGATATGGTATAAGAAATAGACTATTAAGTAACTCTAAATGAATTGTGGATACATCTGTATCCTTAACATACTGAAACGATTGTCATTATTCGTATCAAACCAATAGCGATTCATACAAGCTAAATCTTCTAATCAATGGTGGGCCAATAATGAATTTTTTTGCATATGTATTAAGACGCTTGGCCTGATTTCGAAATTGTCCAGAGTTTTATATGTTGTTTTCATTGCAAAATGATGGGTCTCCTTCCATAACTTTCCAATTACGAGTACGAGAATTGAAAGACATGAAAATTCTCAATTCTCTACGGCGTCTAGTAGATAGAAACAAGAAAATCAGAAGAATCTTTCTCTCTATTCACTATCATTCCGCGTCTTCGACTTCTATTAGTTTCTTTTCTTCTTTAATGCAATAGCTATAGTTTGATATAAGAATCCATTTCTCAAAGTAATGGAAACCATTCTCTTATAGGAAATGGTT
>NW_028260578.1:25000-61503 GCF_056163025.1 Triticum urartu
ATGGTTAAAGCGCCCAACTCATAATTGGTAAATTTGCGGGTTCAATTCCTGCTGGATGCACACGAACGGGAACATTCCATAAGTCTATTGGAACTGGCTCTCTATCCATGGAATCTCATCCATCATCCATACATAACGAATTGGTATGGTATATTCATACCATAACATAAGAACAATAAGAACTCGAATTCTTATCGATACTGGAACTCAGAGCATAGGAGGGAAAGTCGATTTATGGATGGAATCAAATACGCAGTATTTACAGAAAAAAGTCTTCGTTTATTGGGAAAGAATCAATATACTTTTAATGTCGAATCGGGATTCACTAAGACAGAAATAAAGCATTGGGTCGAACTCTTCTTTGGTGTTAAGGTGGTAGCTGTGAATAGCCATCGACTACCTGGAAAAGGTAGAAGAATAGGACCTATTCTGGGCCATACAATGCATTACAGACGTATGATCATTACCCTTCAACCGGGTTATTCTATTCCACTTCTAGATAGAGAAAAAAACTAAAGGAGAATACTTAATAATACGGCGAAACATTTATACAAAACACCTATCCCGAGCACACGCAAGGGAACCGTAGACAGGCAAGTGAAATCCAATCCACGAAATAATTTGATCCATGGACGGCACCGTTGTGGTAAAGGTCGTAATTCCAGAGGAATCATTACCGCAAGGCATAGAGGGGGAGGTCATAAGCGCCTATACCGTAAAATAGATTTTCGACGGAATCAAAAAGACATATCTGGTAGAATCGTAACCATAGAATACGACCCTAATCGAAATGCATACATTTGTCTCATACACTATGGGGATGGTGAGAAGAGATATATTTTACATCCCAGAGGGGCTATAATTGGAGATACTATTGTTTCTGGTACAAAAGTTCCTATATCAATGGGAAATGCCCTACCTTTGAGTGCGGTTTGAACTATTGATTTACGTAATTGGAAGTAACCAATTAGGTTTACGACGAAACCTAGAAATCGATCACTGATCCAATTTGACTACCTCTACGGGATAGACCTCAACAGAAAACTGTTGAGTAACGGCAGCAAGTGATTGAGTTCAGTAGTTCCTCATAGAAAATTATTGGCTCTAGAGATATGGTAATATGGAGAAGACAAAATTGTTTGAAGCACGCACAGAACCGGAAGCGCCCCTTGTTTCAAAGAGAGGAGGACGGGTTATTCACATTTAATTTGATGGTCAGAGGCAAATTGAAAGCTAAGCAGTGGTAATTAAGACCCCCGGGGGAAAATAGGGATGTCTCCTACGTTACCCATAATATGTGGAAGTATCGACGTAATTTCATAGAGTCATTCGATCTGAATGCTACATGAAGAACATAAGCCAGATGACGGAACGCAGAGACCTAGGATGTAGAAGATCATAACATGAGCGATTCGGCAGATTTGGATTCCTTTCCTATATATCCACTCATGTGGTACTTCATCATATGATTCATATAAGATCCATCTGTCTAGAGATCGTCATATACATCTAGAAAGCCGTATGCTTTGGAAGAAGCTTGTACAGTTTGGGAAGGGGTTTTTTGAGAGAAAAGAAGAATCTACTTCAACCGATATGCCCTTAGGCACGGCCATGCATAACATAGAAATCACACGTGGAAGGGGTGGGCAATTAGCTAGAGCAGCAGGTGCTGTAGCGAAACTCATTGCAAAAGAGGGTAAATCGGCCACTTTAAGATTACCATCTGGGGAGGTCCGTTTAGTATCCCAAAACTGCTTAGCAACAGTCGGACAAGTGGGTAATGTTGGGGTGAACCAAAAAAGTTTGGGTAGAGCCGGATCTAAGTGTTGGCTAGGTAAACGCCCCGTAGTAAGAGGGGTAGTTATGAACCCTGTGGACCACCCCCATGGGGGCGGTGAAGGGAAAGCTCCCATTGGTAGAAAAAAACCCACAACCCCTTGGGGTTATCCTGCGCTTGGAAGAAGAACTAGGAAAAGGAAAAAATATAGCGATAGTTTTATTCTTCGTCGCCGTAAGTAAATACGTAACTAGGAATATGGAAAATTGCATTTTTGGAATTTGCAATAATGCGATGGGCGAACGACGGGAATTGAACCCGCGCATGGTGGATTCACAATCCACTGCCTTGATCCACTTGGCTACATCCGCCCCTTATCCAGCTAAAGGATTTTTTTCTTTTTTCCATTGATCATTATTCTATTTATTCTGACCTCCGTACTTCGATCGAGATATTGGACATAGAATGCCACTCTTTAAAAAGGAAAAAAGGAGTAATCAGCTGTGACACGAAAAAAAACGAATCCTTTTGTAGCTCATCATTTATTGGCAAAGATAGAAAAGGTCAATATGAAGGAGGAGAAAGAAACAATAGTAACGTGGTCCCGGGCATCTAGCATTCTACCCACAATGGTTGGCCATACAATCGCGATTCATAATGGAAAGGAACATATACCTATTTACATAACAAATCCTATGGTAGGTCGCAAATTGGGGGAATTCGTGCCTACTCGGCATTTCACGAGTTATGAAAATGCAAGAAAGGATACTAAATCTCGTCGTTAACTGAATTCTGAATAGAAAGATTAAGAAGAAAAAAAGATTCAAAATAAAGACAGAAATACCCAATATCTTGCTAGAACAAGATATTGGGTATTTCTGTCTTCAAAAATTCTTATATGTTAGCAGAAAAACCTTATCCATTAATAGATGGAACTTCAACAGCAGCTAAGTCTAGAGGGAAGTTGTGAGCATTACGTTCGTGCATTACTTCCATACCAAGGTTAGCACGGTTGATGATATCAGCCCAAGTATTAATAACGCGACCTTGACTATCAACTACAGATTGGTTGAAATTGAAACCATTTAGGTTGAAAGCCATAGTACTAATACCTAAAGCAGTGAACCAGATTCCTACTACAGGCCAAGCAGCCAAGAAGAAGTGTAAAGAACGAGAGTTGTTGAAACTAGCATATTGGAAGATTAATCGGCCAAAATAACCATGAGCAGCCACAATATTATAAGTTTCTTCCTCTTGACCAAATTTGTAACCCTCATTAGCGGATTCATTTTCAGTAGTTTCCCTGATCAAACTAGAGGTTACCAAGGAACCATGCATAGCACTGAATAGGGAACCGCCGAATACACCAGCTACACCTAACATGTGGAATGGATGCATAAGGATGTTGTGCTCTGCCTGGAATACAATCATAAAGTTGAAAGTACCAGAGATTCCTAAAGGCATACCATCAGAAAAGCTTCCTTGACCAATAGGGTAAATCAAGAAAACAGCAGTAGCAGCTGCAACAGGAGCTGAATATGCAACAGCAATCCAAGGACGCATACCCAGACGGAAACTAAGTTCCCACTCACGACCCATATAACAAGCTACACCAAGTAAGAAGTGTAGAACAATTAGCTCATAAGGACCACCATTGTATAACCACTCATCAACAGATGCAGCTTCCCAAATTGGGTAAAAGTGCAATCCGATCGCCGCAGAAGTAGGGATAATAGCACCAGAGATAATATTGTTTCCATAAAGTAAAGAACCAGAAACAGGCTCACGAATACCATCAATATCTACTGGAGGGGCAGCGATGAAGGCGATAATAAATACAGAAGTTGCGGTCAATAAGGTAGGGATCATCAAAACACCGAACCATCCGATGTAAAGACGATTTTCAGTGCTAGTTATCCAGTTGCAGAAGCGACCCCACAGGCTTGTACTTTCGCGTCTCTCTAAAATTGCAGTCATGGTAAGATCTTGGTTTATTCAAATTGCAAGGACTCCCAAGCACACGTATTAACTAGAATATAGATAATAGAAGGCTTGTTATTTAACAGTATAACATAGACTATATACCAATGTCAACCAAGTCAGCCCAAAGATTAGCTATCCATATAACTAAATTAACCAAACCAATAATTTTGTATTTGTAAATGAAGTGAGTCAAAGTGAAAAACTTTGATGGGTCTTTTCTATATGGGTTGCCCGGGACTCGAACCCGGAACTAGTCGGATGGAGTAGATAATTCTTCCTTGTTACAATAGAGAAAAATCCCTCCCCAAATCGTGCTTGCATTTTTCATTGCACACGACTTTCCCTATGTAGAAATAGCCAATTTCTATTCCAAAGAGGAAGTTCTACTAATTTTTTTAATTAGTAAGTTGATTCACCTACTCTTTATTATAATAAAAAGAACATTTCAGAATGAAAAATAGAAAAGTTTTTTCTTGATCATTTATCAACCCTTTCCTGTTTCTTAATTTCGTCTAATGATTAATTAAGAGGGTTGACCAGGTCATTGATACGTATAATATCCAAATACCAAATACGCTCAGTGTGTGATCCACAGAAAGAAAAAAGAGTTGTTTTGGTGAACATCAAAGAAAAAACTTGCTCTTCTTCCATAAAAAATTCTTCTAAAAATGCCGAACCCAATCGTTGCATAAAAGTTCGTACCGTGCTTTTATGTTTACGAGCTAAAGTTCTAGCACATGAAAGTCGAAGTATATACTTTAGTCGATACAAAGTCCGTTTTTTCGAAGATCCACTATGATAATGAAAAAGATTTCTACATATCCGACCAAATCGATCAAGAATATCCCAATCTGATAAATCTGTCCAAATGGGTTTACTAATAGGATGCCCCGATCCAGTACAAAATTGAGCTTTTGATAAGTATCCTATGAGGAGAGTAGCGGGGACTATGGTATCGAATTTTTTCATTCGAGTATCTATTAGAAATGAATTCTCCAGCATTTGATTCCTTACTAACAAAGAACTTTTTTGTACACTTGAAAGGTACCCCATAAAATCGAAGCAAGAGTTTGCTAATTGGTTTATATGGATTCTTCGCGGCTGAGTCCAAAAACAGAAATAATATTGCCAGAAATTGATAAGGTAGCATTTCCATTTCTTCTTCAAAAAAAAAGTGCCTTTTGATGCAAGAATTGCCTTTCCTTGATATCGAACATAATGCATAAGAGGATCCATAAAGAACCATAGGGTTTTCCGAGAAAAACCAGGGTACATTATCCCAAAATGTTCCATCTTCCTAGAAAAGTGGATTCGTTCCAGAAAAGTTCCAGAAGATGCTAATGGTAAGCAAGAAGATTGTTTACGAAGAAACAACAAAAAAAATTCATATTCTGATACATAAGAGTTATATAGGAATTGAAATAGTCTTTTATTTTCTTTTTGAAAAAAAAAAATGGATTTCATTGAAGTAATAAAACTATTCCAATTCGAATAATAGTTGAGAAAGAATCGCAATAAATGCAAAGATGGAACATCTTGGATACGGTATTGAAGGAGTTGAACCAGGATTTCCAAATGGATAGGATAGGGTATTTCTATATGTGATAGATAATCCAAATGCAAAAATTTGTCTTCTAAAAAGGGAAATATTGAATGAATAGAGCGTAAATTCTGAAACTTTGGTATTTCTTTTTCTTTCAGACAAAAAAATTCCCGTAGCGAGAATGGGATTTCCACAACGATCGCAAACCCTTCAGATAGAATCTGAGAATAAAACTCAGAATAAAAATAATTTTTGTAATCCAATAATCGATCTTGGTTAGGATGATTAACCGAGTTATCCAAAAAATTCTGCTGATACATTCGAATAATTAAACGTTTCACAAGTAGTGAACTAAATTTCTTGTTATTACAACTAACAACTATTTCCACAGGTTCAGAACCATTTAATCCATAATGGTGGGCAAATGCATAAATATATTCCTGAAAGAGAAGTGGGTAGACAAAGTATTGTTGACGAGATTTATGTTTTTCTGAATACCCTTCGAATTTTTCCATTTGTATTTCTACTTGAATCAGAGAGAAGAAGCATTTCTCGGTTTATCGAATGATGATACATAGTGCAATATGGTCAGAACAGGGTGTTGCATTTTTAATACAAACCCTGGAAAGAAAGGGAGTCTAATCCACAGATCTTTTTCTGCTCCTTTTCTACCCAATTAGTTTATGTTTGTTCTAATTAAAAAAAAAGAACAGAACAAGTTTTTTATTTTTGCAGGCCAATCGCTCTTTTGACTTTGGAATACAGCCTCTTTATCAATATACTGCTTCTTTTACACATTCAATCCATAACATCCCTTATTCAATCCATAATCAAGAATAATTAGGATTTCTAAAAAAAAAAAGAAAAAATAAAGGGTCCACTCATAGGAAAACCCAACCTTTCCCCGCATCCGGCACTAATCTATTTTTAACGTCTAATTAGAGCGGGGAATCATTCCAATTAGGAAGTTCAGCTCGTTGCTTTTTATTTTACCAGAATTGGAGCCAGGCTCTATCCATTTATTCATTAGACCCAGAAAATCGTAATTTTGGATTCCATTCAAAAAAGATTGATTTTATTACGACATGCTATTTTTTCCATTCATTACCTTTGAGGATCAGTCGTGGTCTTCTAGACTCTACCAAGAGTCTGGACGAATTTGTTGTTTCATCCAAATGTGTAAAAGATCATAGTCGCACTTAAAAGCCGAGTACTCTACCATTGAGTTAGCAACCCAGATAAAAAAAGGATCTTAGATACGATCGAAATCCAAAAATCAATGGAATTACACCGCGCGCTTCTGTCAAAACATTGAACTAGCAAGACATCAAAAGATTTTTTTTATCGACCATGAAAAACACTCAAATGCCAAAACGAACAGGTCCGGTGAAATTCCACTAAAGTAAAGTTAAAAAAAGAGCGACCCTAATCACGATGGCCAAATTCTCCTTATTTTTAGCGATTTTTATTAACAAAAAATATATATTATAAAAAATATATATTATATTGTATGAGAATACATGCAAGAGGAACACCCTTATCATTTGAGCGAAGTGTAGGCGGAAAAATTGAATATGGAGTGAGGATAAAGAGACCCATCTATCTACAAATTCTATTTGTTCAATAGACCTTTGTCAATGGAAATACAATGGTAAGAAAACAAATTAGATAGAAAAAGTAAATAAAATAGGGGCTTATGTTGGATTGGCACGATATAATATAAATCCAAATAGGATTAAAAAAGAGGTAAATTGTGTCTAAATAATTAGACAACTAGGAATACTAATAATCTTCTCCTATCCTATTTTTTGATTCATTTAGTTCTTCAATTAACTCAAAGTTCTTTCTTTTTCTTTAAAGAATTCTGCCTTCCTTAAAATATCATAAACAGTTCTTGTTGGTTGAGCACCCTTTTCAAGGAAATAGAGAATAGCTGGAACATTTAAACAAGTTTGATTCTTTATCGGATCATAAAAACCTACTTTTTGAAGATCTCTTCCTTCTCTTCGAGATCGAACATCAATTGCAACGATTCGATAGACAGCTTATTGGGATAGATGTAGATAAACAACGCCCCCCCCTAGAAACGTATATGAGGTTTTCTCCTCATACGGCTCGAGAAAATGATTCGAATTTCTGTCGATAATAATAGAAATTAGACTATGACGTGCATTAATTTCCTTACAGAAAAAACAAATTTCATTTATACTCATGACTCAAGTGGGCTAATTTTGCCTGACAAACTTCGAAGGCAAAATCCTTCCAAAATTTTTGAGTCGTCTTTAAACTCTTTTCTTTGTCTCATTTCGAACGAATTGACTTTTATTCCTTATTCTAATCCAACTCTGTTGTTGAGACAATTGAAAATTGTGTTTACTTGTTCTGGAATCCTTTATCTTTGATTTGTGAAATCCTTGGGTTTAGACATTACTTCGGGAATTCCTATTTTTTTCTTTCAAAAGAGTAGCAACATACCCTTTTTTCTTATTTCCTTCGATAAAGCATTTATCTCTTCTATAGAAATCTAATAAGAGGGATTGATTCTGATATACTTTTATTGGACTTTCTTCTTATTTTAACCTTTCGATTTATTTCTATATTAAGGATAGACTGACAAAGTTGGCCTAATTTATTAGTTTTCACTAACCCTAGATTCTTTCCCTTGATAAAAAAAATTCTGTCCTCTCGAGCTCCATCGTGTACTATGTTACTTAAACCCAGCGCAAATTTGGTTCGGAACGAATAGAACAGGCTATGTCGAGCCAAGAGCATTTTCATTACTATGGAAAATGATGGATAGCAAAATCCACAATCGATCATGTCCTTCAAGTCGCACGTTGCTTTCTACCACATCGTTTTAAACGAAGTTTTACCATAACAAACATTCCTCTTTTCATTGCAAAGTGGTATAGAGAATTGATCCAATATGGATGGAATCATGAATAGTCATTGGTTTAGTTTTTTTATACTAATTAAAACTTGCTATCTATGGAGCAATATGGATAAAAGAAAGTAAGTATTTATCCGGGAAGCCTCCGCCAAGATCCAATTTATTTAAACCCATATTAAAATTCTATCATATGAATGAAACATAGTTTGAAAAAGACGACTAAACAAGTTTGCTTAAAACTTATTTATTCTTAAATTTCCACCCTCAACGGATGGCTCGAGATGATCAATCTTGAAGTGAGAAAAGAAGGATTGACTCTTCCTCAATAAATAAACTATCAACCTCCAAAAAAGTTTAATTAATTTAATTACTAGAATTAGAATTCTAGTAGTAATATATTTTTTCAGTACCAAAAACAATTAACTATAATAACTAAATAAACTATTCCAATGAAAAGATTGAAAGTTTTTGGTAGTTATAGAATTCTCGTACTTCTTCAACTCGAATACCAAAAGGAAGAAAAAAATATGACTAAGTGATTTTATAGTAGAGGCATATCCTGAATGTGCTTGATAGATCCCATTTTTTCATGAAAATAAAGATAGTCAATTTGACTGGACTTAAGACTTTATTATGTTTTCTGAGAAAGAATAAGATATCATTATTCTCTTTAATAAACTTTTGTCTCGTACGGAATACTATATGATTTCACCGTTTGTTTCATCAGAAACAATCTGGGACGGAAGGATTCGAACCTCCGAGTAACGGGACCAAAACCCGCTGCCTTACCACTTGGCCACGCCCCATTTCGGGTTTTATGCGACACTAATAAACACTAGTATGTTTATTTGTTATTCGTCAATACCATTTCAATTACATAAAAAAGGAGGGATATTCTCTTGCTAGTATTCTACACATGCGGATAATATAGAATCAAAAAAATGCATTGATCATTACATGGAATTCTATTAAGATATTATATGAAAGTCGAATTTATTCCACTCTCATTTGAGAGTGCGAATACAAGGAGGTATTTTGTGTTTGGGAAAGTCCGAAGAAAAAAGATTTTGAATCTGCCTTTTCCTTCTTTCCCTTAAAAAAATAACTCAAGAAAAATCCAATTATTTACTCTACAAGAATGAAATGCTTGTTATGCCTAATATACTTAGTTTAACCTGTATCTGTTTTAATTCTGTTCTTTATCCTACTAGTTTTTTCTTTGCCAAATTACCCGAAGCTTATGCTATTTTCAATCCAATCGTGGATATTATGCCTGTTATACCTCTATTCTTTTTTCTATTAGCCTTTGTTTGGCAAGCTGCTGTAAGTTTTCGATGAAATCTTTAGTACTCTGTATGCCAAATTGAATGATGTGTTCATTCCAAAAAAATTTTAAAATGGGTAAAAGCCGAGAAGTTTTATATTTTTATATTATGAACCTTCGATTCTAAAATTTAAATTCTTCTACATTGAATGGGTAGCTACAGCAATAAATTTGGATCAGCCTTTCTACTCCCCTGCACCTAGGTTGAGCAGGTACCTAAAGGTACCTACACAATACCTAACCACCTAACCCTATTTTTGCTATTGATAAGAGTGCTTATTATAAAAGAATTCTTGCAATTTTTTTCAAGAATTCTTTTTTGCATTTTTAGGTATAAAAAAAAACCATCCTAGTGGATCCGTGTGGTAAGGAAAAACTGGTAATCTATTCCTTAAAAAAAAATCTTGGAGATTATGTAATGCTTACTCTCAAACTTTTTGTTTATACAGTAGTGATATTCTTTGTTTCACTCTTTATCTTTGGATTCTTATCTAATGACCCAGGACGGAATCCTGGACGCGAGGAGTAAAAATTCAGTTTTTTTTTTTCTTATTGGATTTGTTTCGTACATTTATCTATGAGAAAATCCGGGGGTCAGAATTCTTTCCAATTCGAAAGTCCCAAATGATCCAAGGGAGCGGAAAGAGAGGGATTCGAACCCTCGGTACAAAAAAATTGTACAACGGATTAGCAATCCGCCGCTTTAGTCCACTCAGCCATCTCTCTCCACGTTCCAAAGCGAAAGGTTTCCGTGATATGATATAGGCAAGAAATAAGAAATAACGGTTGCAAAAAACCCCTTTTTTTTCTTTCAAAAGTCTATAAAAATTATATTGCCAATTCCATTTTAATTATATTCTTTTTTCTTAATGTTAATAAAAAAAGAAGAAAATTCTTGTTTTTTCTTTCTAAAAATCGATATTGGCCGAGAGACAATCAAATAGATTTTCTCTTTAGCGGGCATTTCCATATAGGACTTGTTATAATTATAATAAAACAAGCAGGTTATATAAAAAAAACGCTTTTTTTGTCGATTATTTATCAAGAAAGCAAAAAGGGTTCTTATCAAATCCACCATAAAATTGGAAAGAAGCATAAAGTAAGTAGACCTGACTCCTTTAATGATGCCTCTATCCGCTATTCTGATATATAAATTCGATGTAGATGAAATTGTATAAGCGAATTTTTTTTATTTCCTTAGACTTAGACCGCGCAAGACAAGAATTTTTCGCTATTTACGATTTCATATTCTTGTTACTAGATGTTCTATAGGAATAAGAAGAAATCGCAACTCCTTTGCGCTACACATAAAATTGGATTTCGAAGGTCCATTTTTTTTTTTCAGAATCCTCTATTATTTTAGTTCTTCCACCCATGCAATAGAGAGGGAATGGGAAAAGAAGGGTTACTTTTATTTGCATTTTTCCCTTAAAAGATAGACTTTGAAATAGGAGTCTTGGAATAATGCTGAATTCAAAGGTTTATTTCTTTCTATAGTATAAGAAAAACAATTTATTTCTATTTCTATAGTATAAGAAAAACAAATAAATAGTATAAGAAAAACAAATCGAATCAAATTCATGGATTTACCACGACCTCGGTTGTGACTGTGACTCCATAGATAAAAATGGGAAATTTCTCTCTTCGAGACCATTGAAAAAGGGCATTGAACGAGAAAGAAATCGTCCACAGATAATAAAACTATCATATGCCTTGGAAAGTGATATGAGGTGCTCGGAAATGGTTGAAGTAATTGAATAGGAGGATCACTATGACTATAGCCCTTGGTAGAATTCCTAAAGAAGAAAATGATCTATTTGATACTATGGATGACTGGTTACGAAGGGACCGTTTCGTTTTTGTAGGATGGTCTGGCCTATTGCTCTTTCCTTGTGCTTATTTCGCTTTAGGGGGTTGGTTTACAGGGACAACTTTTGTAACTTCTTGGTATACCCATGGATTGGCTAGTTCCTATTTGGAAGGTTGTAATTTCTTAACCGCAGCAGTTTCTACCCCTGCCAATAGTTTAGCACACTCTTTGTTGCTACTATGGGGGCCCGAAGCACAAGGAGATTTTACTCGTTGGTGTCAATTAGGCGGTCTATGGACTTTTGTAGCTCTCCACGGGGCTTTTGCACTAATAGGTTTCATGTTACGCCAATTTGAACTTGCTCGGTCTGTTCAATTGCGGCCTTATAATGCAATCTCATTCTCTGGTCCAATTGCTGTTTTTGTTTCTGTATTCCTTATTTATCCACTGGGGCAATCTGGTTGGTTCTTTGCGCCGAGTTTTGGCGTAGCAGCGATATTTCGATTCATCCTTTTCTTCCAAGGATTTCATAATTGGACGTTGAACCCATTTCATATGATGGGAGTTGCCGGAGTATTAGGTGCGGCTCTGCTATGCGCTATTCATGGAGCGACCGTAGAAAACACTCTATTTGAGGACGGTGATGGTGCAAATACCTTCCGTGCTTTTAACCCAACTCAAGCTGAAGAAACTTATTCAATGGTCACTGCTAACCGCTTTTGGTCCCAAATCTTTGGTGTTGCTTTTTCCAATAAACGTTGGTTACATTTCTTTATGCTATTTGTACCCGTCACCGGTTTATGGATGAGTGCTATTGGCGTAGTTGGCTTGGCTCTGAACTTACGTGCCTATGACTTTGTTTCCCAGGAAATCCGTGCAGCGGAAGATCCTGAATTTGAGACTTTCTACACCAAAAATATTCTTTTAAACGAGGGTATTCGTGCGTGGATGGCAGCTCAGGATCAGCCTCATGAAAATCTTATATTCCCTGAGGAGGTTCTACCACGTGGAAACGCTCTTTAATGGAACTTTCGTTTTAGCTGGTCGTGACCAAGAAACCACCGGCTTTGCTTGGTGGGCTGGGAATGCCAGACTTATCAATTTGTCCGGTAAACTGCTTGGAGCTCATGTAGCTCATGCCGGATTAATCGTATTCTGGGCCGGAGCAATGAACCTATTTGAAGTGGCCCATTTCGTACCAGAAAAGCCCATGTATGAACAAGGGTTGATTTTACTTCCACACTTAGCTACTCTAGGTTGGGGAGTAGGGCCAGGGGGGGAAGTTCTAGATACTTTTCCGTACTTTGTATCTGGCGTACTTCACCTAATTTCCTCCGCAGTCTTAGGCTTCGGTGGCATTTATCACGCGCTTCTGGGACCCGAGACTCTTGAGGAATCTTTTCCATTCTTTGGTTATGTCTGGAAAGATAGAAATAAAATGACTACAATTTTGGGTATTCACTTAATTTTGTTAGGTCTAGGTGCTTTTCTTCTAGTACTCAAGGCTCTTTATTTTGGCGGTGTATATGATACCTGGGCCCCTGGGGGGGGAGATGTAAGAAAAATTACCAATTTGACCCTTAGTCCCAGTGTTATATTTGGTTATTTACTAAAATCTCCTTTTGGTGGAGAAGGGTGGATTGTTAGTGTAGATGATTTAGAAGATATAATTGGTGGGCATGTATGGTTGGGTTTTATTTGTGTATTTGGCGGAATTTGGCATATTTTAACCAAACCCTTCGCATGGGCTCGCCGTGCATTTGTATGGTCTGGAGAAGCTTACTTGTCTTATAGTTTAGCTGCTTTATCTGTCTTTGGTTTTATCGCTTGTTGTTTTGTATGGTTCAATAATACAGCTTATCCGAGTGAGTTTTATGGACCCACCGGGCCAGAAGCTTCTCAAGCTCAAGCATTTACTTTTCTAGTTAGAGACCAGCGTCTTGGAGCTAATGTGGGATCCGCTCAAGGACCCACAGGTTTAGGTAAATATCTAATGCGTTCCCCAACTGGGGAGGTTATCTTTGGAGGGGAAACTATGCGTTTTTGGGACCTTCGTGCTCCATGGTTAGAACCTCTAAGGGGCCCCAACGGTTTGGACTTGAGTAGGTTGAAAAAAGACATACAACCTTGGCAAGAACGACGCTCAGCAGAATATATGACCCACGCTCCTTTAGGCTCTTTAAATTCCGTGGGTGGCGTAGCTACCGAGATCAATGCAGTTAATTATGTCTCTCCTAGAAGTTGGTTATCAACTTCTCATTTTGTTCTAGGATTCTTCTTTTTTGTGGGCCATTTATGGCATGCAGGAAGAGCCCGAGCTGCTGCAGCAGGTTTTGAAAAGGGAATCGATCGTGATTTGGAACCTGTTCTTTACATGAACCCTCTTAACTAAGATTTTCTTATTTATACCTGTTCTACTTTTTTTCTGTTCTGGCTCGGTTATTCCATCTAGCCGAGCCATTCATTCCTTTTTATGAAAGAAAGATAAGGGACAGAAAAAAAAAATAAATAAAAATGAAAGAAACAAACGTATTCAATAAGCAAAAGGAGAGAGAGGGATTCGAACCCTCGATAGTTCCTAGAACTATACCGGTTTTCAAGACCGGAGCTATCAACCACTCAGCCATCTCTCCACAGCCTAATCCTTATTTTACTCCTACAAATAGAACATAGCCATATAAAAAATAAAAAGATTTATTAGCCTCTAGAAAGATATCAGATACAAGTTCCTTTTCGATATATCTCTGTATACTGTATACACGGATACAGGATCCGCTATACCCGCTTGTGAAATAAAGAGTAAATAATCTCTTCTCACCCCCATATCCAAATAAAAAAGCGGTTTAAGTAATAAATTTGAATTAAAGAGAAGAATCAATGGATTCATGATTAAACCCCTCCTACTTCTTGTATTTTTTTACAATTTTGGTTTAAGTGAGGGATCAAATATGTAGTCAACTTTATTTGATGGTAGCTTGGAGGATTAGAAATATGACTATTGCTTTCCAATTAGCTGTTTTTGCATTAATTGCGACTTCCTCAGTCTTAGTAATTAGTGTACCCCTTGTATTTGCTTCTCCTGATGGTTGGTCAAATAATAAAAATGTTGTATTTTCCGGTACATCATTATGGATTGGACTAGTCTTTCTCGTAGCTATTCTGAATTCTCTCATTTCTTAAATGAAATTTGGTTAATATTTATTAACCCCATAAAAAAGAAATAATAAAGGCCATTTCTTCTAAAAAATTAGAATAGTGAGACGTATTAAAACGCAATTTGCGTTCCGAATTGCTAGCTCTTCTCTTTCAGTATTATGAAATTCCATTCCCATTAGAATATTCATTGACAGATAATAAAAAAAGGAAAACTCTAATATAATAGAAAATGAAATGAAACGGTCGACCCAGACATAGAAGGTCGACCCAGGCGGATATACGCTATAAAATATATACCGTAGCGAGCGTAGTTCAATGGTAAAATATCTCCTTGCCAAGGAGAAGATACGGGTTCGATTCCCGCCGCTCGCCCGCTTAATTTATCAAAGTACTATGATAAAAAGTTTAGTCTAGTTAACTGTTTAACTACTTATATTAAATTAAGTATTAATTAGGTGTTAGTCTAGTGCCGTATCCCTTACTATCTTACCCTTCCTTTGCATCCCACTCAAAAAAAGAGGGCGCTCCAGAGGCAGAAATAGAACTCGCCAACAGAGCTCCAAAAATTGGGTATTAACTGAGACAAACAACGGGCAAACTTTTTTTAAAGGGAAGGGAGAGGTAGACTGTCCCTTTCGTTTCATTTTTATTTTCTGCAGGGTAGGGAGAGGCCTTGCGCCTTCTTTTTTTGAAGGCAAGTGACTTCGCAAACTGCTCAATTTTGCCCTCTAGGGCCGGGAACTAATGAATAAAAAAGGGTTGGATACGCCCCTCTACCATACATATCTAGAGAAATAGAATAGTCCTTTTATACAGACTGCTAAGTGCGGAGACGGGAATCGAACCCGTGACCTCAAGGTTATGAGCCTCGTGAGCTACCAAACTGCTCTACTCCGCTCTGGAGTACCAGAAACTGGTGGACAAAAAAGGCTTGAATACAAGCCTCTAACATGTCTAGACAAATAGAATACTCCTTTTATACAGAATGGAGCGGGTAGCGGGAATCGAACCCGCATCGTTAGCTTGGAAGGCTAGGGGTTATAGTCGACGTTGGTTGATTATTTTTAACGTCTCTAATTCAAAACCGAACATGAAATTTTGATTTCATTCGGCTCCTTTATGGATATTCTCACCACTTAACATCTATGTCAGCTTTTCTATTTGAATGGAACCAAAGCTCTCCGCTTTCTAGATGATCCTTATAGAGTAGGAGATAGAAATTCTATCTAAATTCATCTAATCTACTTACTTCGTTCCCTAATTTCATTCAAGAGATCCTGAGGAAAAGAATTGGGTTTCCACCGAGCTGAAACAATATGCGGATGGTTCTAGTAAACCAAAACTATCGTTTTTTAGCTATTTGGCTTCCTTATTCCTTATTTTAAGAAGATTTAGTTACGATTGGAAATCAACTTTTTTGTATCTTCATCCATAGATCCTTTACTCATATTTTCAAAATTGGAATACTTAATCCAATGCAAAATTATGCTTCGCGACTCTGTACTCATAATCCTATTTTTATTTTGGATGCAATTTAAATTAGTCTTTGGATACAAATCGCCAGAATGTATATTCTTCCTCAATATGCTATTGAGAGGAAAAGGATTTAATCCTTTATAAGAACTAAAGTTTTCATCGGAATATAAAAATAAAAAACTTAAGGATGCCTTAAGTATATCATTTCAAATTCAGTTATTAATAGAACGAATCACACTTTTACCACTAAACTATACCCGCTACATTGTAGATTATGGTATAAATGGTACCCTTTGTCAAGGATAGCCATTTGACAAGAAGGCTAATTCCCCCTTATTGAATCAGATGGAGAAGGTTCATGACACTGAGCCGTTGGTACTTCTACTTCGATCGCTCGCCTTTACTTTAGGATTTAGATAGCCCCTCTGGTCTGTAAAAAAAATCTTTTCTTACCATGCTAATAGCGCCTGAACCAAATGTATTTATTTTGATTAGGATCCTATTCTACGGTTACGACTACAATAATAATTATTTACTTTGCAAGGACGTAAGTGTGTCAGACTGCTAAATTGTTTTATTATTCCTACAATATAAACTAGGGGATATAGGGGGTAACACTGTCCCTATAAATTCCTTTTTTCCTTTTCTTTTTTGTCCAGAATTGAACAAAAAAGAAATTATGGAAGATGTTTTCTTCCCCCATTAAGTCCGAGCCATAGAGTAAGAGTGAGATGAGTTTTCCAAATTCATCATAGACTTTCCCTATGGCTTGATAGAAGTAAGCAGCAAAGAGTCGTAACTTAAAGAAAAAAACGGACAGGGCCGACAGATTTACCTGATGTAAAGAAGATCCTAAAAGTCTCTGATTAGTCGACTCTCTCCATTTAACACTTTCCTCTCTCTCCTTTTTTCCACTGACTCAATTCTAGTTTATTAGATTCTTGTTTAAAAGAATGCAAAAAGTTCAATAGAACTAAGAACACATAAAAAATAGCATAGAGGATCAAGGCCATTACCAAAAGTTCCTCCCAAGGATCCTATATCCTATTGGGTATCTGTTCCCCGCCTTTTCCCGCTAGGATCGGAAATCTTATATTTTCCATATCCATATACCGTTGAATCCTTGGGGTTCCAGAATCCGCCTATTTTACTAGTCTTCGGAAACGGAAAACCCTGAACCAAGAAGAGTTGGATATGTTATGTAGGGTATGTTTTTTTTTATTAATTTTATTTTGAGCTCTCAAGATATCGATATATACATATACAATCTCTACATAATGTCTCTCTCTCTATCTCTATATATTATATATATAATATGTACATTATGCAGTAGACCCATAATGGGAAATCCAAGTGGCTAATTTTTGAATTAAATAAAAAGCCCTTTTAACTCAGTGGTAGAGTAATGCCATGGTAAGGCATAAGTCATCGGTTCAAATCCGATAAAGGGCTTTTTAAATTAGTGGTAGAGTAATCTCGTGCTAAGACGTAAGTCGTTGGTTCGAATCTGATAGAGTACTTTTCTACTAAATTGATTCACTTTTTTTCTTTGTTTTTGAAACTTTCTCTATATTTTTAGAGAATTTTATGACTTAGTGCGGGATGGATGCATTTTTGGTATGAACACTAAATGAAGCACGGAGAATTAATCTATAACGATCAACTAAAAAAAATCCTAGATGAAAACATAACAGAAAAGTTGGAAAAACTCTTTGCTTTGGATCTATTTATACTTTTCGAGTATATTGACAATTCCAAAAAACTGCTCATACTATGATTATAGTATAATCACGAGCGGTTGTATATGGCCCTATCGTCTAGTGATGCCCCTATCGTCTAGTGGTTCAGGACATCTCTCTTTCAAGGAGGCAGCGGGGATTCGACTTCCCCTGGGGGTAGGGAGTATTATGAAAGGAGGTTAATCATAGATTAGCAAAAACCCTAGAATAAATTCTTCCTGGGTCGATGCCCGAGTGGTTAATGGGGACGGACTGTAAATTCGTTGACAATGTCTACGCTGGTTCAAATCCAGCTCGGCCCAAACCAAAAATCTAGGGCTTCGTGAGTATGAACTAAATCCTTTTGTTTTTCTTCCATAAAATAAAATGTCTGATCTATAGAAATAAAAGATAAAGAAAAAAGGGAAATTTTTTTTTCTAATCCATATCTCTCTCATTCCTTTCTTACAAACAAAAGAGTTTTTCTTATTGAAGGCTGGATTATTATCCATTTTTAGTGATAAAAAATCACGACATACTAGTTATGTCACTCTCACTATACCCACGTATAATATAATATGTGGGTATGTAGTATATGATTCGTCTATTTCTTAGAGTACGAAAGACGAATCGAATCTTCTTATGGTTCTATTTAAGAATGGGTATGCCATACACCCCGCGGGGATTGTAGTTCAATTGGTCAGAGCACCGCCCTGTCAAGGCGGAAGCTGCGGGTTCGAGCCCCGTCAGTCCCGAACTAGGGTTCAATGAATGGAGAAATTGATATTTCCTTTTTCCATGAAAAAAAGGGGCAGGGAGCAAGATCAAATACCCACAGGGCACCCTTACTTCACTTTTTTATTTTGCATCTCTCATTAAAGAGGGAGGGAGGGCATATAGGAATTTTTTTTTCACTACTCCCAATCGATAAAGAAAGACACACATACGATATGTGGATTAGTAGAATTTAGGATATTATATTACTCTATCTTTCTTTATGATGATACCATCCTCATCTTAATTTCCTATTCCACTCTTATGGAATAGAGTACCGGTATTTTACCGGAATCCATACATAAATCGTATTCCCTTTTTATTTCAGACCTCTTTTCCCCATCTCACTTCTACTGCTTATTTGGATGTCTATGTGACCCATAGAAAGTGAAAGTTGGTCATATAATACATACATAATTGTATGTATAACTATAAGAAAAAGGAAGGGAAATTGTATAAGATTAAGAAAGTATAAGATTAAGAAAGCTCGTGGGTTAGAGATATAGAAAAGAAAAAGTAGAAAAGGATTAAAAAAGAGGGAATTCCTAATCCAATCAAAAAACCCATTTTGGTCTTAGTGTGGATAGAGGATCTTCCTATGTTATACTATATAACTCTCATCCGTGAAATATAACTCTCATCCATGAATTGATTTGATAGATCCGATATTCATAATATTGAATTGATTCAGTATTATCAGAATGCAAGCCCTACCCTTGAATTTACAAGATACCCCTTTTTCCTCTCCATGGGATTACATCCCGAGTTATTGTGAAAATAAAAAATAAAGAGGTTATGGAAGTCAATATTCTCGCATTTATTGCTACTGCACTGTTCATTCTAGTTCCTACTTCTTTTTTACTTATTATTTATGTAAAAACAGTCAGCCAAAATAATTAATTGGAATTCCAATTAATCATTGAAGAAATTAAAAAGGGATTAAATAAAAAAAATCCAAGTCTTAAATGAAAGGATCTGGTTGGAATCTTAAAGTGTGGTAGAAAGAACTACATATAGTTTTTTCTACGACACTTTAGATTCTTTCTATTATATTATCTTTGAATCTACATAGAATAGATTAGTAGATTGAAATAGTTAAGTAGTCTAATTCAATTTCTTTTTTCATTGCATCCACTTAATTTCAATCAGGTCAAAATAAAAAAATCTAAGACAATTCTTGACCAAAGAATCCATGGAAGGAAAGAAAAATAATATGAAGAATAGACTATAGTAAAAAGTAAAAGGAAATGGAAAATGTGTGATATGCCGTGAATAGTTCCGTGGAAGAAAGTCTAATTTTCTTATGTATAGAACTTTTTTTAACCATTCGTCATTTCTAGTAGAAATTCTGAATTGGTATAATGGCTCTTTCTTACATTACAACTTACAATACAAGAGTTTCTTACAGGAGTGAAACAAAACTAAAGAAAAAGATTAAAGAATAACGTTTGACAAAATGATTAATGCAAAATGATCCATTAAAGAAAAGAATTGATACAACAATTTGATTACTTAATCAATTAGTAGTATCCCTAGAGTCCACTCCTTCCCCATACTACTAGTGAAAGAGAAAATGTAAAGACTACCATTAAAGCAGCCCAAGCGAGACTTACTATATCCATCTAAATTATGTCTCCTATTTCTATGAAGGGATTATTCTACTATTGATCAATAATCATAGTGGAATCAAGGGTACAGAGTCAAAAAGGGATTCCGCCCTAAGGCCATGGATCAATCAGTTCAAGGAATTTACTCCTAACAAATTCTTATAGGAATTCTGGTAGAATTAGAGAGCATTAAAAATACGAGATACTATAGCCCTTTTTTCCTTAAAAAAGAAAGAGTACGGGAATGATGTCCTGAATAGAAGAAGCGGGAATAGGAAGATTTTTTATTCCTTTTGTTACTCTTTTTTTTTTTTTTAAGCAAAGGACGCCCGAATATACCATAAAATTATCGATAGATAAATATTTATTGGATACCTACCTTACCTAATGTTTATTTTTGACCTAAACCCTGCAGCCTTGCTTTGTATCATTCTATGAAAGAATGAAGAGATTTTATCCATAATACAACTCCTAAATTGATTTTTGATCGACCTATTTAATCTGATTCTCGTTAGAATTAAGTAGTCCTTACTTTAGTGTATGTAGGTAACATAAGATGTACGATAAAAAAATGTATAATAATTAGTAAGTCTTGATATTCTTTCGTGGAGTCCCTTCTTGAATCTTAGATTGAAAAAAAAAAAGAATGCCCCTTAGGGACCTTTCTTTGGATACCAAGATTTCTGACATCTTATCCTCGTATTTTAAAATTATCAAATCGAATCTCAATTAAGAACCAATTCAAATTCATATAATAAAAGAATAAGGAAACACTACCTCACCCCTATTGATAACCATTTTGGCCACTACCGTCAAAACAAACCCTAACCCTAGTTTGAGGATAGAACTATGGTATGGTTTCTCTAAACCCAGTATCGGCAGGCCCAGTTACTCTCTTGCCCGAACTTATGCGAAGTAAAAATTTATCGAATTCGATCAGCACTATAAAAAAAACCTAAGTATTTTATTGATCAGGCGGCACCCAGATTTGAACTGGGGATAAAGGATTTGCAGTCCCCTGCCTTACCGCTTGGCCATGCCGCCAAAAAATCCGATCAAAAATCTAGAAAACAGCAAGTATTCATCCACGTTTTCTTACGAAAAGCCCCTTTTATTTTGAATATAATTCTACTTACTTTTTTCCAATCTTTTTCAAAAAATCTATTCCTGCTTTTTTTGATCCAGTTTCTATTATTCTCCTCGATAGATTCTATCTTAAAACATACATTGTTAACACAATAAAACTTCCCATTTCTTTCTATTGAGATGAAAAAGAAGAAAAAGTGGATTTCTATTCACAGGCTGCAAAATTCAGAATAAATTGGAACCGTTAACTAGAATTCTCTTTTTTTTATTGCAGTAGTGAACTACTCTTAAATCGGTATTATCTCCCCCCCCTTCAATGGCATAATAAAATATTATGGCTTTATGCTTAATCCGTGTATAGGTAAACTTTAGGTCCGAACAGCATTATTATCCAAAGATCCCCTTTATGTACATATCTCTATGGGGAATCATGCTTTAATTTTTCAAAGTATTAAATTAAATATCTTGAATAAAAAAAGGAAATTTGCTCTGATATAGAGTATAACCTGACTATCTTGGCGTACCCAAGTGAAATTACGATAAAAGAAAAGCATGGATATGGGGAGAGGTGGATAACTAGATTGGCATGTACTTAAAAAAGGGACTTACTTTATTTTAGAATTCCACAATGAAATACTGAATTTTCTAGCAATTATACTACTCCGATCCGAAATAAAAAAGAACCCTCAAATTATTTTGAGAAATTAAAGTAAGCACGCTATTCTAAATCGAAGTAAAGTCAAACTTTCTAGTATATTATATTACGGCTTTATTACATTCATAGAAAGGAGATAAAATGAGAAATCTTTGCCATCCAATCTGATTAGAATATCATAACATAAAGTATAAGTGGCAGAATTTTTTTTGTAGGAATGTTTTATCAATTCATTTTCATTTCATTTGTACCCCTGGCAAACTCGAACTTTCGTCCAAATGGTCTCTATTCATATGTATGAAATACATATATGAAATACGTATGTGGAGTTCCCTAGAATTTCATGTGATTCAGTAAACAGAATATAGATTCCATGATTGCTAGATCGATCCATAGGGATTGATGAAGAGTGAGCTGATAATGGAATTTTTCTTTGATAAACAGGAAACTTAAGATTAAGATGCTCCGGAATGGAAACGAGGGAATGTCCACAATACCCGGATTTAGTCAGATCCAATTCGAGGGATTTTGTAGGTTCATTAATCAAGCCTTGGCAGAAGAACTTGACAAGTTTCCAACAATTAAAGATCCAGATCACGAAATTGCATTTCAATTATTTGCGAAAGGATATCAACTGCTAGAACCCTCGATAAAAGAAAGAGATGCTGTGTATGAATCACTCACCTATTCTTCCGAATTATATGTATCTGCGAGATTAATTTTTGGTTTCGATGTGCAAAAGCAAACCATTTCTATCGGAAACATTCCTATAATGAATTCCTTAGGAACCTTTATTATAAATGGAATATACCGAATTGTGATCAATCAAATATTGCTAAGTCCTGGTATTTACTACCGCTCGGAATTAGATCATAAGGGAATTTCTATCTACACTGGCACTATAATATCAGATTGGGGGGGGAGATCGGAATTAGCAATTGATAAAAAAGAAAGGATATGGGCTCGCGTGAGTAGAAAACAAAAGATATCTATTCTAGTTCTATCATCAGCTATGGGTTCGAATCTAAGAGAAATTCTGGATAATGTTTCCTACCCTGAAATTTTCTTGTCTTTCCCGAATGCTAAAGAGAAGAAGAGGATTGAGTCAAAAGAAAAAGCTATTTTGGAGTTTTATCAACAATTTGCTTGTGTAGGTGGGGACCTGGTATTTTCGGAGTCCTTATGCGAGGAATTACAAAAGAAATTTTTTCAACAAAAATGTGAATTAGGAAGGATTGGTCGACGAAATATGAATCGGAGACTTAATCTTGATATTCCTCAGAACAATACATTCTTGTTACCTACGAGATGTATTGGCCGCTACGGATCATTTGATTGGAATGAAATTTGGAACGGGTATACTTGACGATGACGATATGAATCACTTGAAAAATAAACGTATTCGTTCGGTTGCGGATCTGTTACAAGATCAATTCGGATTGGCTCTTGGTCGTTTACAACATGCAGTTCAAAAAACTATTCGTAGAGTATTCATACGTCAATCGAAACCGACTCCCCAAACTTTGGTAACTCCAACTTCAACTTCAATTTTATTAATAACTACTTATGAGACCTTTTTTGGCACATACCCGTTATCTCAAGTTTTTGATCAAACGAATCCATTGACACAAACTGTTCATGGGCGAAAAGTGAGTTGTTTAGGTCCTGGAGGGTTGACGGGGAGAACCGCAAGTTTTCGGAGCCGAGATATTCATCCGAGTCACTATGGGCGTATTTGTCCAATTGACACGTCTGAAGGAATCAATGTTGGACTTACTGGATCCTTAACAATTCATGCGAGAATTGATCACTTGTGGGGATCCATAGAGAGTCCGTTTTATGAAATATCTGCTGAGAAAGCAAAAGAAAAAAAAGAGAGACAGGTGGTTTATCTATCACCAAATAGAGATGAATATTATATGATAGCAGCAGGAAATTCTTTGTCCTTGAATCAAGGTATTCAGGAAGAACAGGTTGTTCCGGCTAGATACCGTCAAGAATTCTTGACTATTGCATGGGAACAGATTCATGTTAGAAGTATTTTTCCTTTCCAATATTTTTCTATTGGGGGTTCTCTCATTCCTTTTATTGAGCACAATGATGCGAATCGGGCTTTAATGAGTTCTAATATGCAGCGCCAAGCAGTTCCGCTTTCTCGGTCCGAGAAATGCATTGTTGGAACTGGATTGGAACGCCAAACAGCTCTAGATTCGAGGGTTTCCATTATAGCCGAACGCGAGGGAAAGATCATTTCTACTGATAGTCATAAGATACTTTTATCAAGTAGTGGGAAGACTATAAGTATTCCTTTAGTTAACCACCGTCGCTCTAACAAAAATACTTGTATGCACCAAAAACCCCGGGTTCCACGGGGTAAATCCATTAAAAAAGGACAAATTTTAGCAGAAGGAGCTGCTACAATTGGGGGCGAACTTGCTTTAGGAAAAAACGTATTAGTAGCTTATATGCCATGGGAAGGTTACAATTTTGAAGACGCAGTACTAATTAGCGAACGTTTGGTATATGAAGATATTTATACCTCTTTTCACATCCGGAAATATGAAATTCAGACGGATACGACAAGCCAGGGCTCCGCTGAAAAAATCACTAAAGAAATACCACATCTAGAAGAACATTTACTCCGCAATTTGGACAGAAATGGAGTTGTTAGGTTGGGATCCTGGGTAGAAACTGGTGATATTTTAGTAGGTAAATTAACGCCTCAGATAGCGAGCGAATCATCTTATATCGCGGAAGCTGGATTATTACGGGCCATATTTGGCCTTGAGGTTTCCACTTCAAAAGAAACTTCTCTGAAATTACCTATAGGTGGAAGAGGGCGCGTTATCGATGTGAAATGGATCCAAAGGGACCCGCTCGACATAATGGTTCGTGTATATATTTTACAGAAACGTGAAATCAAAGTTGGGGATAAAGTAGCCGGAAGACATGGGAATAAAGGGATCATTTCCAAAATTTTGCCTAGGCAAGATATGCCCTATTTGCAAGATGGAACACCCGTTGATATGGTCTTCAATCCCTTAGGAGTACCCTCCCGAATGAATGTGGGACAAATATTTGAAAGCTCGCTCGGATTAGCGGGGGATCTGCTAAAGAAACATTATAGAATAGCACCCTTTGATGAGAGATATGAGCAAGAGGCTTCAAGAAAACTTGTGTTTTCAGAATTATATGAAGCCAGTAAAGAAACAAAAAATCCATGGGTATTTGAACCCGAGTACCCGGGAAAAAGCAGAATATTTGATGGAAGAACAGGCGACCCCTTTGAGCAACCTGTTCTAATAGGGAAGTCCTATATCTTAAAATTAATTCATCAAGTTGATGAGAAAATTCATGGGCGTTCTACTGGGCCCTACTCACTTGTTACACAACAACCGGTTAGAGGAAGAGCCAAGCAAGGGGGACAACGAGTAGGAGAAATGGAAGTTTGGGCTTTAGAAGGATTTGGTGTTGCTCATATTTTACAAGAGATACTTACTTATAAATCTGACCATCTTATAGCTCGCCAAGAAATACTTAATGCTACGATCTGGGGAAAAAGAATACCTAATCATGAGGATCCTCCAGAATCTTTTCGAGTGCTCGTTCGAGAACTACGATCTTTGGCTCTAGAACTGAATCATTTCCTTGTATCTGAAAAGAACTTCCAGGTTAATAGGGAGGAAGTTTGATCGGAATAAATATAAATTCTTTTCTTATTTCTATTTTATGATTGACCAATATAAACATCAACAACTTCAAATTGGACTCGTTTCCCCTCAACAAATAAAGGCTTGGGCTAACAAAAACCTACCTAATGGAGAAGTCGTTGGCGAAGTCACAAGGCCCTCTACTTTTCATTATAAAACCGATAAACCAGAAAAAGATGGATTGTTTTGCGAAAGAATCTTTGGACCCATAAAAAGCGGGATTTGCGCTTGTGGCAATTCTCGAGCGAGCGGAGCTGAAAACGAAGACGAAAGATTTTGCCAAAAATGCGGGGTCGAATTTGTGGATTCTCGGATACGAAGATATCAAATGGGATACATCAAACTCGCATGTCCCGTGACTCATGTGTGGTATTTGAAAGGTCTTCCTAGTTATATCGCGAATCTTTTAGATAAACCTCTTAAGAAGTTGGAGGGCCTAGTATACGGCGATTTCTCTTTTGCTAGGCCCAGCACTAAAAAACCCACTTTTTTACGATTACGAGGTTTATTCGAAGAGGAAATTGCATCCTGTAACCACAGCATTTCTCCCTTTTTTTCTACCCCAGGCTTTGCAACATTTCGAAATCGGGAAATTGCGACAGGAGCAGGTGCTATTAGAGAACAATTAGCAGATTTGGATTTGCGAATTATTATAGAGAATTCTTTGGTCGAATGGAAGGAATTAGAAGACGAGGGGTATAGTGGAGATGAGTGGGAAGATAGAAAAAGACGAATAAGAAAAGTTTTTTTGATTAGACGCATGCAATTGGCGAAACATTTTATTCAAACAAATGTAGAACCAGAATGGATGGTTTTGTGCTTATTACCGGTTCTTCCTCCCGAATTGAGACCTATTGTTTATAGGTCTGGAGATAAAGTAGTGACTTCAGACATTAATGAACTTTATAAGAGAGTTATCCGTCGGAACAACAATCTTGCCTATCTATTAAAAAGAAGTGAATTAGCGCCAGCAGATTTAGTAATGTGCCAGGAAAAATTGGTACAAGAAGCCGTGGATACACTTCTTGATAGTGGGTCCCGCGGGCAACCGACGAGGGATGGTCACAATAAAGTATACAAATCACTTTCAGATGTAATTGAAGGTAAAGAGGGAAGGTTTCGCGAGACTCTGCTTGGGAAACGGGTCGATTACTCGGGGCGTTCTGTCATTGTTGTGGGTCCTTCGCTTTCATTACATCAATGTGGATTACCTCTAGAGATAGCAATAAAGCTTTTTCAGCTATTTGTAATTCGCGATTTAATCACGAAACGCGCCACTTCTAATGTAAGGATTGCTAAAAGGAAAATTTGGGAAAAAGAACCCATTGTATGGGAAATACTTCAAGAAGTTATGCGGGGACATCCTGTACTGTTAAATAGAGCACCTACCCTGCATAGATTAGGCATACAGGCCTTTCAACCCACTTTAGTAGAGGGGCGTACTATTTCTTTACACCCATTAGTGTGTAAGGGTTTCAATGCGGACTTTGATGGAGATCAAATGGCTGTTCATCTACCTTTATCCTTGGAAGCTCAGGCAGAAGCCCGTTTACTTATGTTTTCTCATATGAATCTCTTATCTCCCGCTATTGGGGATCCTATTTGCGTACCAACCCAAGACATGCTTATCGGGCTTTATGTATTAACGATTGGAAAGCGTCGAGGTATTTGTGCAAATAGATATAATAGTTGCAGAAACTACCCAAATCTAAAAGTAAATTACAATAATAATAATAATTTTAAATATAGGAAAGATAAAGAACCCCATTTTTCTAGTTCTTATGATGCACTGGGAGCTTATAGACAAAAACTAATCAGTTTAGATAGTCCCTTGTGGCTACGATGGAACCTGGATCAACGCGTCATTGGGTCAAGAGAAGTTCCGATTGAAGTTCAATATGAATCTTTGGGGACTTATCATGAGATTTATGCCCACTATCTAATAATGGGAAATAGAAAAAAAGAAATTCGTTCGATATACATTCGAACCACTCTTGGTCATATTTCTTTTTATAGAGAAATAGAGGAAGCCATACAAGGATTTAGTCAGGCCTATTCATACACTACCTAAACAAGAAAGTTAGATTCGGCGATGCCCCTCCCCTTTCGGGGGGCATTCCGATTTCCCTAGTATCATCATTATTTGCCACGCGAATCCAGATTGAGATTGAGGCAATTAAGTTAATTAAATTTTCGAATCACTGACTCAGGCCCATTGTCGAATCCTACTCAGCAATTGTCGAATCCTACTCAGCCGAAAAGGGGGTACTTATGTATGGCGGAACGGGCCAATCTGGTCTTTCATAATAAAGAGATAGACGGAACTGGTATGAAACGACTTATTAGCAGATTAATAGATCATTTTGGAATGGGATATACATCCCATATACTGGATCAACTAAAGACTCTGGGCTTCCATCAAGCCACTACTACATCGATTTCGTTAGGAATCGAGGATCTTTTAACAATACCCTCTAAGGGATGGTTAGTCCAAGACGCGGAACAACAGAGTTTTCTTTTGGAGAAACACTATTATTATGGGGCTGTACACGCGGTAGAAAAATTACGCCAATCTGTTGAGATATGGTATGCGACAAGTGAATATTTGAAACAAGAAATGAATTCAAATTTTCGGATAACGGATCCTTCTAATCCAGTCTATCTAATGTCTTTTTCAGGAGCCAGAGGAAATGCATCTCAAGTACACCAATTAGTAGGTATGAGAGGATTAATGTCGGACCCTCAAGGACAAATGATTGATTTACCTATTCAAAGCAATTTACGCGAGGGACTTTCTTTGACAGAATATATAATTTCCTGCTATGGAGCCCGCAAAGGGGTTGTAGATACTGCTGTGCGAACAGCAGATGCTGGATATCTTACACGTAGACTTGTTGAAGTAGTTCAACATATTATTGTGCGTAGAAGAGATTGTGGTACTATCCGAGGTATTTCTGTAAGTCCTCAAAATGGGATGACGGAAAAACTTTTTGTCCAAACACTAATTGGTCGTGTATTAGCAGACGATATATATATCGGTTCACGATGCATTGCCGCGCGAAATCAAGATATTGGAATTGGATTAGTCAATCGATTCATAACTGCCTTTCGAGCACAACCATTTCGAGCACAACCAATATATATTAGAACCCCCTTTACTTGCCGAAGCACTTCTTGGATCTGTCAATTATGCTATGGCCGGAGTCCTACTCATAGTGATCTGGTCGAATTGGGAGAAGCCGTAGGTATTATTGCAGGTCAATCAATTGGGGAGCCAGGGACTCAACTAACATTAAGAACTTTTCATACTGGCGGAGTATTCACAGGGGGTACTGCCGACCTTGTACGATCCCCTTCGAATGGAAAAATAAAATTCAATGAGAATTTGGTTCACCCCACACGTACCCGTCATGGGCAGCCTGCTTTTCTATGTTATATAGACTTGCATGTAACTATTCAGAGTCAAGATATTCTATATAGTGTGAATATTCCCTCAAAAAGCTTGATTCTAGTGCAAAATGATCAATATGTAAAATCCGAACAAGTAATTGCGGAGATTCGTGCCGGAACGTCCACTTTACATTTTAAAGAAAGGGTACAAAAGCATATTTATTCTGAATCAGACGGCGAAATGCACTGGAGTACTGATGTTTACCATGCGCCCGAATATCAATATGGTAATCTTCGCCGATTACCAAAAACAAGCCATTTATGGATATTGTCAGTAAGTATGTGCAGATCCAGTATAGCGTCTTTTTCACTCCACAAGGATCAAGATCAAATGAATACTTATGGTAAAAAAGATAGGGAAATTCTTGATTATTCAACGTCGGATCGAATCATGTCCAATGGCCATTGGAATTTTATCTATCCTTCTATTTTTCAAGATAATTCAGATTTGTTGGCGAAAAAGCGAAGAAATAGGTTCGTCATTCCATTACAATATCATCAAGAACAAGAGAAAGAACTAATATCCTGTTTTGGGATTTCGATTGAAATCCCCCTTATGGGTGTTTTACGTAGAAATACTATTTTTGCTTATTTTGACGATCCCCGATACAGAAAAGATAAAAAGGGTTCAGGAATTGTTAAATTTAGATATAGGACCCTAGAAGAAGAATATAGGACTCGAGCGGAAGACTCAGAAGAGGAATATGAGACCCTAGAAGACGAATACAGGACCCGAGAGGACGAATATGAATATGAAACCCTAGAAGAATCTAAATATGGAATCCTAGAAGACGAATACGAATATGAAACCCTAGAAGACGAATATGGGAGCCCAGAAAACGAATATGGGAACCCAGAGAACGAATATAGGACTTTAGAGAAAGACTCAGAAGAGGAATATGGGAGCCCAGAGAGCAAATATAGGACCCAAGAGGACGAATATGGAACTCTAGAGGAAGACTCAGAAGACGAATATGGCAGCCCCGGGGAAAGCGCAGAGGAAAAATATGGTACTTTAGAGGAAGACTCAGAAGAAGATTCAGAGGACGAATACGAGAGCCCAGAGGAAGATTCCATCTTAAAAAAAGAGGGTTTGATTGAGCATCGAGGAACAAAAGAATTTAGTCTAAAATACCAAAAAGAAGTAGATCGGTTTTTTTTCATTCTTCAAGAACTTCATATCTTGCCGAGATCTTCATCCCTAAAGATACTTGACAATAGTATTATTGGAGTGAATACACAACTCACAAAAAATACAAGAAGTCGACTAGGCGGACTGGTCCGAGTGAAGAGAAAAAAAAGCCATACGGAACTCAAAATATTTTCCGGAGATATTCATTTTCCTGAAGAGGCGGATAAGATATTAGGTGGCTGTTTGATACCGCCAGAAAGACAAAAAAAAGATTCTAAGGAATCAAAAAAAAGGAAAAATTGGGTCTATGTTCAACGGAAAAAAATTCTCAAGAGCAAGGAAAAGTATTTTGTTTCCGTTCGCCCTACAGTGGCATATGAAATGGACGAAGGAAGAAATTTAGCAACACTTTTCCCGCAGGATCTCTTGCAAGAAGAAAATAATCTCCAAATTCGACTTGTCAATTTTATTTCTCATGAAAATAGCAAGTTAACTCAAAGAATTTATCACACAAATAGTCAATTTGTTAGAACTTGCTTAGTAGTGAATTGGGAACAAGAAGAAAAAGAAAAGGCTGGTGCTTCCCTTGTTGAGGTAAGAGCAAATGATCTTATTCGCGATTTCCTAAGAATTGAGTTAGTCAAGTCCACTATTTCGTATACACGAAAAAGGTATGGTAGGACAAGTGCAGGACCGATTCCCCATAATAGGTTAGATCGCGCCAATATCAATTCTTTTTATTCCAAGGCGAAGATTGAATCACTTAGCCAACATCCAGAAGCTATTGGCACTTTGTTGAATCGAAATAAAGAATACCACTCTTTGATGATTTTGTCGGCATCCAACTGTTCTCGAATTGGTTTATTCAAGAATTCAAAACATCCCAATGCGATAAAAGAATGGAATCCTAGAATTCCTATTCGAGAAATTTTTGGGCCCTTAGGCGCTATTGTAGCTAGTATATCGCATTTTTCTTCATCTTACTATTTACTAACGCATAATAAAATCCTGTTAAAAAAATATTTGTTCGTTGACAATTTAAAACAAACCTTCCAAGTACTTCAAGAACTTAAATACTCTTTAATAGATGAAAATAAAAGGATTTCTAATTTCGATAGTAACATAATGTTGGATCCATTCCTTTTGAATTGTCACTTTGTCCATCATGATTCTTGGGAAGAGACATTGGCAATAATTCACCTTGGACAATTTATTTGTGAAAATGTATGTCTATTTAAATCGCACATAAAAAAATCCGGTCAAATTTTCATTGTAAATATGAATTCCTTTGTTATAAGAGCAGCTAAACCTTATTTGGCCACTACAGGAGCAACTGTTAATGGTCATTATGGAGAAATCCTTTACAAGGGAGATAGGTTAGTTACGTTTATATATGAAAAATCGAGATCTAGTGACATAACGCAAGGTCTTCCAAAAGTGGAACAAATCTTTGAAGCGCGTTCAATTGATTCATTATCCCCGAATCTCGAAAGGAGAATTGAGGATTGGAATGAGCGTATACCAAGAATTCTTGGGGTCCCTTGGGGATTCTTGATTGGAGCTGAGCTAACCATAGCCCAAAGTCGTATCTCTTTGGTTAATAAAATCCAAAAGGTTTATCGATCCCAAGGGGTACAGATCCATAATAGACATATAGAGATTATTATACGCCAAGTAACATCAAAAGTGCGGGTTTCCGAAGATGGAATGTCTAATGTTTTTTCGCCTGGGGAATTAATCGGACTATTGCGAGCGGAACGAGCAGGACGAGCTTTGGATGAATCGATCTATTATCGGGCAATCTTATTGGGAATAACAAGGGCTTCCCTGAATACCCAAAGTTTCATATCTGAAGCAAGTTTTCAAGAAACTGCTCGAGTTTTAGCAAAAGCTGCCCTACGAGGTCGCATTGATTGGTTGAAAGGCTTGAAAGAAAACGTAGTTCTGGGGGGGATTATACCTGTTGGTACCGGATTCCAAAAATTTGTGCATCGTTCCCCACAAGACAAGAACCTTTATTTCGAAATAAAAAAAAAAAATCTATTCGCGTCGGAAATGAGAGATTTTTTGTTTCTCCATACAGAATTAGTTTCTTCAGATTCTGACGTAACAAACAATTTTTATGAGACATAAGAACCCCCATAAAAATATTTTTTACTTTACTAGACTTTTGAACTTAGAACACTAACAGGTCAAATTTTAGATTTTTAAGATTTTTATTTTAATAAGTAAAACAAGTCAGTTAATTCATTAAGGTGGTTATGTTTATACCATGTATCAATGGCCAACTCTTATCTTAGTACAAGGTTCTCTCGGAACAATTATTATTTATTTCAAGCTATTTCGGATCTTTCTTAATCTTCAAAAAGAACTAAATTCCGTAATGGAATGGTAGGATTAAAAAAAAGGAAGTGTGGAAAAAATGACAAGAAGATATTGGAACATTAATTTGAAAGAGATGATAGAAGCAGGAGTTCATTTTGGTCATGGTATTAAGAAATGGAATCCTAAAATGGCCCCTTACATTTCGGCAAAGCGTAAAGGTACTCATATTATAAATCTCGCTAGAACGGCTCGTTTTTTATCAGAAGCTTGTGATTTAGTTTTTGATGCAGCAAGTCAGGGAAAAAGTTTCTTAATTGTTGGTACCAAAAAAAGAGCAACAGATTTAGTAGCATCAGCTGCAATAAGGGCTCGTTGTCATTATGTTAATAAAAAGTGGTTCAGTGGTATGTTAACGAATTGGTCGATTACGAAAACTAGACTTTCTCAATTTAGAGACTTAAGAGCAGAAGAAAAAATGGGAAAATTCCACCATCTCCCAAAAAGAGATGTGGCAATCTTGAAGAGAAAATTATCTACTTTGCAAAGGTATCTCGGCGGGATCAAATATATGACGAGATTGCCAGACATTGTGATCGTCCTTGATCAGCAAAAAGAGTATATAGCTCTTCGGGAATGTGCCATTTTGGGGATTCCTACTATTTCTTTAGTCGATACAAATTGTGACCCGGATCTCGCGAATATATCGATTCCAGCCAACGATGACACTATGACTTCAATTCGATTGATTCTTAACAAATTAGTATTTTCAATTTGTGAGGGCCGTTCTCTCTATATAAGAAATCGTTGATTAAGAATATATAGTGAATTCTTGGGCAACTGCGTAAATTTATGGAATCACTTACTTTACTATATCTTTTTTTTTGCATAGAATTTTTTTTGCATAGAAAAAAGAAGGGGAATATTGATATATATTAGAGGGTATTGATATATATTATGATCTGATGTGCTTTCTTGGTATCCTAAATATAAGATTAATACTTCAAGTTGCTGAGTTGAGAAAGAGATGGTTGAATCAAAAGAATTCCTTTTTTGAAGTTCAATTTTTATCAGAGGACAATATGAATATTATACCTTGTTCCATTAAAACACTCAAGGGGTTATACGATATATCGGGTGTAGAAGTAGGCCAACACTTCTATTGGCAAATAGGAGGTTTCCAAATTCATGCCCAAGTACTCATCACTTCTTGGGTCGTAATTACTATCTTGCTAGGTTCAGTTGTCATAGCTGTTCGGAATCCACAAACCATCCCGACCGACGGTCAGAATTTTTTTGAATATGTCCTTGAGTTTATTCGAGACTTGAGCAAAACTCAGATTGGAGAAGAATATGGTCCCTGGGTTCCCTTTATTGGAACTATGTTCCTTTTTATTTTTGTTTCGAATTGGTCGGGTGCTCTTTTACCTTGGAAAATTATAGAGTTACCCCATGGGGAATTAGCAGCGCCCACGAATGATATAAATACTACTGTTGCTTTAGCTTTACTCACGTCAGCGGCATATTTTTATGCTGGTCTTAGCAAAAAAGGATTGAGCTATTTCGAGAAATATATTAAACCAACTCCAATCCTTTTACCAATTAACATCCTAGAAGATTTCACAAAACCATTATCGCTTAGCTTTCGACTTTTCGGGAATATATTGGCGGATGAATTAGTCGTTGTTGTTCTTGTTTCTTTAGTCCCCTTAGTAATCCCTATACCGGTCATGTTTCTTGGATTATTTACAAGCGGTATTCAAGCTCTTATTTTTGCAACATTAGCCGCAGCCTATATAGGTGAATCCATGGAGGGTCATCATTGAATTGACTCTTTTTGGAAATAGTATTTTTTTTTTTTGCAGCTTAGCTCAATTCATGCATGGTTCCAGATAATCTGCTTGGTTGCAAAAAAATAGTTAGAAATGCGTATGAATATATAGCCTAGAGTTGTAGGAGAGAGAATAGAATAGACTATATTATGGAATTTTCAAAGTATATATGCATTAAGGAGGGTGGAGTCAGGCTAGATCTATACTATAATATCCTTAATGTCTATAAGTGGAGTCCTCTTTTATGCAGGTTTCCACTTTAAGCAATGATTTTAGAATCCGATTCAATAGAAAATGAGAAAATATGCAAACAAAATAGAAGAAACAAATGTATATATATAGGATATTATATTATATATTCCTAGGTTAGATTCATTATCTAATCCGATATATGGATATGGAATTCCCTTCTATGTAGTTCGGACAATTCACATTATCATTTCAATTTGATTTCAATTTGTACTTTTTAGTTACTTTACTTCTCCCCAATAGAGCTTAGAAGTAAGAATTTATTGGTTGATTGTATCCTTAACCATTTCTTTTTTTTGACACGAGGAACTACTCACCATGAATCCACTAATTGCTGCTGCTTCTGTTATTGCTGCTGGATTGGCCGTAGGGCTTGCTTCTATTGGACCTGGAGTTGGTCAAGGTACTGCTGCAGGACAAGCTGTAGAAGGTATTGCGAGACAGCCAGAAGCAGAAGGTAAAATACGAGGTACTTTATTGCTTAGTCTAGCTTTTATGGAAGCTTTAACAATTTATGGACTAGTTGTGGCACTAGCGCTTTTATTTGCGAACCCTTTTGTTTAATCTTAAAAAAAAAATTCTTTCGATTTCGATTAGATACTTTTTTCTTTTTTTAGTAAATTGGTATTTGCTTCCACAATTCCAATTATATCAATACTTTATTTAATTTACTCCTATTTATTACTCCTGGAATTATCTATTTATCGGGACAGATAATACCCCATTCTAGGAAGGGCTGAGTTGAGTATTATTAATTTAGAAGATATGCTCACCTTCTTATTTCCCGTCCTTAGTTTAGGAAAGTGGAAAGTTTTTTCCTTTTATTTTAGGAATTTTGGGAACAGAACATTTCAACAAAGGAAGTCTTTCACCGGTCAAACAAGACGTAAGACTTAATCTAAAAGAAATTACTAGATTGAATCTATTTGCATTAAAAAAACCGATCAAAAAAGGGCGAGCGAAGTAAGTGATCGAAAAACTTTGTTCTTTGTTCGTCCTATCTATAAGAGGAGAGCATATGAAAAATGTAACCCATTCTTTCGTTTTTTTAGCTCACTGGCCATCCGCTGGCAGTTTCGGGCTTAATACCGATATTTTAGCAACAAATCTAATAAATCTAACTGTAGTGGTTGGTGTTTTGATTTTTTTTGGAAAGGGAGTGTGTGCGAGTTGTCTATTTCAAGAATAGATTGGATCTATCCGGCTGCACTTTATAATATTTTTTAGTATTTTTCGGATAAATAAGAAAAGGGTGCACGATCTCGACGAATTACTTCTGAATAAATTCAGAAATCATATGGAAGAACCATAGCATTTCGCGACTCATTGGTAAATCAACTTTGATTCTCTATAAACCAAGAATGTGAGACCATTAACACGGTTAAAGCTAAACTGCTTGAAGTCCAGGCAAAAAGAGGTACTCTTTCTACAACTATATTAGTATTAGTACCAATTTAAACGGGAAATAGCTAATGTAAAATTTATCTGATATAGAACACTCATATCGATAAAATGGTTTGAACTATTTACTAGAAAAAAAAGGGGGCACCCTGCCCTTTTTTAACCAATGCCGAATCGACGACCTATGTATAAAAAAGAGAAATTTTTTGGATTTGAAGAAAAAAAAAATAAAAAAGAATTCTATTAATTTTCATTTTCCATTTATTTAGTTAGTTTTTCTTAATGAAATTGAAATTATTAACTAGAGGGCAAATAAAAATAAAGAAACAACTTTGCTGACCATGATATATTTTTATCTAGGCGGAAGAGTCCTCTTAATATTTATCTAGTCTTATATAGGTTTCGGTATATTGAAATATAAACATAAAAAAGAAGATAGAGGATAGGCTCATTACTTAAAAAAAAGATATGGAAATAGCTATAGAAAAAAAAAAAGGAGCGTGAGAGCCAAATGAATCGAAAGATTCATGTTTGGTTCGGGAAGAGATCATAAAAGTTGTAAACTTACAAAATAATCTACTTTCATTAAAAGATTTATTAGATAATCG